>NW_027040216.1:0-189813 GCF_034236695.1 Oncorhynchus nerka | reverse complement strand
AATTAACTTAACTTCGCCAACAGTCAGTGAAATTGCAGGGCGCCAAATTCAAAACAACAGAAATCTCATAATTAAAATTCCTCAAACATACAAGTATTATACACCATTTTAAAGATAAACTTCTTGTTAATCCAGCCAGTGTCTGATTTCAAAAAGGCTTTACGGTGAAAGCACACCTTGCGATTATGTTAGGTCAGCACCTAGCCACAGAAAAACATACAGCCATTTTCCAAAGAAGGAGAGGTGTCACAAAAGACAGAAATAGCGTGAAAATGAATCACTAACCTTTGATGATCTTCACCGGATGGCACTCCCACGATGGGACTCCATGTTAGACAATAAATGTGTGTTTTGTTCGATAAAGTTAATCTTTATGTCCAAAACCCTTTTTGTTCGAGCGTTTAGCCCAGTAATCCAAATGCATTATGCTCGAGCGCTTAGTTCAGAAAAAAAGTCAAAAAAGTTATATTACAGTTCGTACAAACATGTCAAACGATGTACAGAATCAATCTTTAGGATGTTTTTATCATAAATCTCAATAATGTATCAATCCGACAATTCCTTTGTCTTTAGAAATGAAAAGGAACGCAGCTCACTCTCACGGCCGTGCGCCTGACAGACGCCTGGCTCTTATTCACACCCCCTTCACAGTAGAAGCCTGAAACAAGGGTCTAAAGACTGTTGACATCTAGTGGAAGCCTTAGGAAGTGCAATATGACCCCATAGACACTGTATATTGGATAGGCAAAGACTTGAAAACCTACAAACCTCAGATTTCCCACTTCCTGGTTGGATTTTTTTCAGGTTTTTGCCTGCCATATGAGTTCTGTTTTACTGACAGACATCATTCAAACAGTTTTAGAAACTTCACAGTGTTTCCTATCCAAATATACTAATACTATGCATTTATTAGCTTCTGGGCCTGAGTAGCAGGTAGTTTACTCTGGGCACCTTATTCATCCAAGCTACTCAATACTGCCCCCCAGTCCCAAAGAAGTTTTAAGCAACCCAGAAAAGTGCTACAAATAGCCCATTTTAAGAAATGCAGCCTGAGAAACAAGGTCCATGAAGTCAATAACTTGCTTGGAACAGATGCCATTCATGATTCTGACTATTTCTGAAACTCTCTAAGATAATACCTCTTGATGATACAATGGTAGCAATACATGGTTATAACATTTACCGAAAATACAGAAATGCCAACGGGGCGGTGTTGTGGTCTATATAAAAAAACACATTCCTGTACAGCTTAGAGAATATATAATGTTAAATACTGTTGCAGTAATATGTCTACAGGTTCATCTGCCTCACCTAAAAGCCCATTCTTGTGGGAAGCTGCTATAGACCACCATTTGCTAACAGTCAGTATCTGGATAATATTTGTGAAATGCTTGATGATGTATGTGATATCAACAGAGAGGTATATTTTCTGGGTGATTTTAAAGATTGACGCTCTCATCAGGCTGCCCACTCAAGAAAAAAACTTCAAACTGTAGCCAGTGCCTGAAACCTGGTTCAGGTTGCCAGTCAATCTCCCAGGGTGTTTACAAACAGCAGGGAATTAAATAATCATTATGTATTTACTAATGATGCAGAAATTTGTTTTAAAGCAGTATCAAAATCCATATAATGTAGTGATCACAATTTCATAGCCATATCTTGGAAAACCAACGTTTCAAAGGCTGGGCCTAATATAGTGTATAAGGTCATACAATAGGTCATACAAGGTCATACAATAAGTATTGTAGTGATTCTTATGTTGATGATGTAAAGAATATTTGCTGGTCTGTGGTGTGCAATGAGGAGCAACCAGACGATGCACTTGACAGATTCATGAAATTGCTTATTCCAGTTACTAATAAGGACGCACCCAATCAGGAAAATGACTGTAAAAGCTGTTAAATACCCTTGGATTGATGAGAAATTGAAAAAGGGTATAGTTGAGAGGGATGAGGCAAAGGTATGTAAAATAAGTCTGGCAGCCCAACTGATTGGCAAATGTACTGCAAATTAAGAAATCATGTGACTAAGCAAAATAAAAATAAAAATAAAGTAAATCAAATCAAATCAAATTTTATTTGTCACATACACATGGTTAGCAGATGTTAATGCGAGTGTAGCTAAATGCTTGATAGCTTCTAGTTCCGACAATGTAGTGATAACCAACAAGTAATCTAACTAACAATTCTAAAACTACTGTCTTATACACATGTAAGTGGATAAGAATATGTACATAAGGATATATAGTAGAGTGATGGTACAGAGCAGCATACAGTAGATGGTATCGAGTACAGTATATACATATGAGATGAGTATGTAGACAAAGTAAACAAAGTGGCATAGTTAAAGTGGCTAGTGATACATGTATTACATAAGGATGCAGTCGATGATGTAGAGTACAGTATATACGTATGCATATGAGATGAATAATGTAGGGTAAGTAACATTATATAAGGTAGCATTGTTTAAAGTGGCTAGTGATATATTTACATCATTTCCCATCAATTCCCATTATTAAAGTGGCTGGAGTTGGGTCAGTGTCAATGACAGTGTGTTGGCAGCAGCCACTCAATGGTGGCTGTTTAACAGTCTGATAGCCTTGAGATAGAAGCTGTTTTTCAGTCTCTCAGTCCCAGCTTTGATGCACCTGTACTGACCTCGCCTTCTGGATGATAGCGGGGTGAACAGGCAGTGGTTCGGGTGGTTGATGTCCTTGATGATCTTTATGGCCTTCCTGTAACATCGAGGTGGTGTAGGTGTCCTGGAGGGCAGGTAGTTTGCCCCCGGTGATGCGTTGTGCAGACCTCACTACCCTCTGGAGAGCCTTACGGTTGAGGGCGGAGCAGTTGCCGTACCAGGCGGTGATACAGCCCGCCAGGATGCTCTCGATTGTGCATCTGTAGAAGTTTGTGAGTGCTTTTGGTGACAAGCCGAATTTCTTCAGCCTCCTGAGGTTGAAGAGGCGCTGCTGCGCCTTCTTCACGACGCTGTCAGTGTGAGTGGACCAATTCAGTTTGTCTGTGATGTGTATGCCGAGGAACTTAAGACTTGCTACCCTCTCCACTACTGTTCCATCGATGTGGATAGGGGTGTTCCCTCTGCTGTTTCCCTGAAGTCCACAATCATCTCCTTAGTTTTTTGACGTTGAGTGTGAGGTTATTTTCCTCACACAAGTATACTATGAAACAAAAGATAAATTATATAAATAATGATAGTAAAAGCTTTGGAACAACTTAAAATGAAATTTTGGGGAAAAAGCCAACTCGGCTCCATCATTCATTGAATCAGATTTCTAATTGATTGCAAAACCCACAGATATTAACCTCTTAAGTCGACCCTCTACTTTTTTGAACATTCTGTTAAAAATCGCGCAACATTTCAGCGCCCTGCTACTCATGCCAGGAATATAGTATATGCATTTGCTTAGTCTGTGTGGATAGAAAACACTCAGACGTTTATAAAACTGGTTAAATCACTGCTGTGGCTTTACCAGAACGGCATTTACATCGAAAAGCACAGGAAAAACTGATCACTGAAAATGGGAAAATATATCCATGCGCTACTTGAACCCATTGATAAAGGTGAACCACAATTAATTGACTGAGGTTGCAGTACCTACAGCTTCCACACGGTGTCTAGAGTCTTGTCATTTCCCTTCGAGTTTTTTCTGGTCAAACACATGCAGGGCACCGTATCTCCTCATGGTCTAGGACCGGATATTTTCGTTGAGTTTCTAGCCGGACATTTTTCCAGACGGACAGCTAATGATCTTTACATCGCCTCCTGATGAATTTTATCGCTTATTAACGTTTACTAATACCTAAAGTTGCATTACAAACGTATTTCGAAGTGTTTTGTGAAAGTTTATCGTCGACTTTTGAATTTTAAAAATGACGTTACGTTTTGAAACGATGTTTTTTTCGCTTATCACACAGTCTACATATAACGATATCTAGGCTTTATATGGACCGATTTAATCGAAATAAAGACCCAAATAGTGCCGTTTCATTGGCAAGACAAACTTAGGGATGACATGCCAGCAACAAATTCTGACACTACACATCCAAGTATATCAGACCAAGTTATGGAATACAAGAATTGTGCTTTTGAATTCCGTAAAGTGAGTGTGGAAGAGGTGAAACAATGATTGTTGTCTATCAACAATGACAAGCCACCGGGGTCTGACAATCTGGATGGAAAATTACTGAGGATAATAGCGGACGATATTGCCACTCCTATTTGCCACATCTTCAATTTAAGCCTACTAGAGAGCGTGTGCCCTCAGACCTGGAGGGAAGCGAAAGTCATTCCGCTACCTAAGAATAGTAAAGCCCCCTTTACTGGCTCAAATAGCCGACCAATCAGCCTGTTATCACCAACCCTTAGTAAACTTCTGGAAAAAATGGTGTTTGACCAGATACAATGCTATTTTACAGTAAACAAATTAACAATAGACTTTCAGCATATAGGGAAGGACATTCAACAAGCACAGCACTTACACAAATGACTGATGATTGGCTGAGAGAAATTGATGATAAAAAGATTGTGGGGGCTGTCTTGTTAGACTTCAGTGCAGTTTTTGATGTTATTGATCATAGTCTGCTGCTGGAAAACGTATGGCTTTACACCCCCTGTTATAATGTGGATAAAGAGTTACTTGTCTAACAGAACACAGAAGGTGTTCTTTAATGCAAGCCTCTCGTGTATATAATCCAGTTAGAATCAGGAATTCCCCAGGGTAGCTGTTTAGGCCCCTTGCTAAATCTTGTAATAAACAATGTGGAAATTGAGCAAGTTGAGATGACTAAACTGCTTGGAGTAACACTATATTGTAAAATGTCATGGTCAAAACATATTGATGCAGTAGTAGCTAAGATGAGGGAGAAATCTGTCTATAATAAAGCGATGCTCTGCCTTCTTAACACTATCAACACTATCAACAAGGCAGGTCCTACAGGCCCTAGTTTTGTTGCACCTTGACTACTGTTCAGTCATGTGGTCAGGTGCCACAAAAAGAACTTAGGAAAATTGTAATTGGCTCAGAACAGGGCAGCACGGCTGGCCCTTGGATGAACACAGAGCTAATATGAATAATATGCATGTCAATCTCTCCTGGCTGAAAGTGGAGGAGAGATTGACTTCATCACCACTTTTATTTATGCGAGGGGTTGACATGTTGAATGCACTGAGCTGTCTGTTTAAACTACCGGCACACAGCTTGGACACCCATGCATACCCCACAAGACATGCCACCAGAGGTCTCTTCACAGTCCCCAAGTCCAGAACAGACTATGGGAGGCGCACAGTACTACATAGAGCCATGACTACATGGAACTCTATTCCACAGTACTACATAGAGCCATGACTACATGGAACTCTATTCCACAGTACTACATAGAGCCATGACTACATGGAACTCTATTCCACAGTACTACATAGAGCCATGACTACATGGAACTCTATTCCACAGTACTACATAGAGCCATGACTACATGGAACTCTATTCCACAGTACTACATAGAGCCATGACTACATGGAACTCTATTCCACAGTACTACATAGAGCCATGACTACATGGAACTCTATTCCACAGTACTACATAGAGCCATGACTACATGGAACTCTATTCCACAGTACTACATAGAGCCATGACTACATGGAACTCTATTCCACAGTACAGTACTACATAGAGCCATGACTACATGGAACTCTATTCCACAGTACATGGAACTCATAGAGCCATGACTACATGGAACTCTATTCCACAGTACTACATAGAGCCATGACTACATGGAACTCTATTCCACAGTACTACATAGAGCCATGACTACATGGAACTCTATTCCACAGTACTACATAGAGCCATGACTACATGGAACTCTATTCCACAGTACTACATAGAGCCATGACTACATGGAACTCTATTCCACAGTACTACATAGAGCCATGACTACATGGAACTCTATTCCACAGTACTAACATAGAGCCATGACTACATGGAACTCTATTCCACAGTACTACATAGAGCCATGACTACATGGAACTCTATTCCACAGTACTACATAGAGCCATGACTACATGGAACTCTATTCCACAGTACTACATAGAGCCATGAACTCTATTCCACAGTACTACATAGAGCCATGACTACATGGAACTCTATTCCACACAGTAACTGATGCAGCAGTAGAATGATTTTAAAAACAGATTTTTGGAACTGTGAAGCAACACAAACAGTATACAACTGAATGCCTACAATTGTATAAACTGCCTTAATTTTGCTGGACTCCAGGAAGAGTAGCTGCTGCTTTGACAGGAACTAATGGGGATCCATAATAAATACAAATACACATCAATATAGACTATACACATCAATATACTCTATACACATCAATATACACTATACACATCTCTATACACATCAATATACACTATACACATCAATATACACTATACACATCTCTATACACATCAATATACTCTATACACATCAATATACACTATACACATCAATATACACTATACACATCAATATACACTATACACATCTCTATACACATCAATATACACTATACACATCTCTATACACATCAATATACACTATACACATCAATATACACATCAATATACACTATACACATCAATATACACTATACACATCAATATACACTATACACATCAATATACACTATACACATCAATATACACTATACACATCAATATACACTATACACATCAATATACACTATACACATCTCTATACACATCAATATACACTATACACATCTCTATACACATCAATATACACTATACACATCAATATACACATCAATATACACTATACACATCAATATACACTATACACATCAATATACACATCAATATACACTATACACATCAATATACACATCAATATACACTATACACATCTCTATACACTATACACATCAATATACACTATACACATCAATATACTCTATACACATCAATATACACATCAATATACACTATACACATCAATATACACTATACACATCAATATACACATCAATATACACTATACACATCAATATACACATCAATATACACTATACACATCAATATACACTATACACATCAATATACACTATACACATCAATATACACTATACACATCAATATACACTATACACATCAATATACACTATACACATCAATATACACATCAATATACACTATACACATCAATATACACATCAATATACACTATACACATCAATATACACATCAATATACACTATACACATCAATATACACTATACACATCAATATACTCTATACACATCAATATACTCTATACACATCAATATACACTATACACATCAATATACACTATACACATCAATATACACTATACACATCAATATACACTATACACATCAATATACACTATACACATCAATATACACATCAATATACACATCAATATACTCTATACACATCAATATACACTATACACATCACTATACACTATACACATCAATATACACTATACACATCAATATACACTATACACATCACTATACACTATACACATCAATATACACATCAATATACACATCAATATACTCTATACACATCAATATACACATCAATATACACTATACACATCAATATACACATCAATATACACATCAATATACACTATACACATCAATATACACATCAATATACTCTATACACATCAATATACACATCAATATACTCTATACACATCAATATACACTATACACATCAATATACACATCAATATACTCTATACACATCAATATACACATCAATATACACTATACACATCAATATACACTATACACATCACTATACACTATACACATCAATATACACATCAATATACTCTATACACATCAATATACACATCAATATACACTATACACATCAATATACACATCAATATACTCTATACACATCACTATACACTATACACATCAATATACACTATTACACATCAATATACTCTATACACATCAATATACACTATACACATCAATATACACATCAATATACACTATACACATCAATATACACTATACACATCAATATACTCTATACACATCAATATACACTATACACATCAATATACACTATACACATCAATATACACTATACACATCAATATACACTATACACATCAATATACTCTATACACATCAATATACACTATACACATCAATATACACTATACACATCAATATACACATCAATATACTCTATACACATCAATATACACATCAATATACACTATACACATCAATATACACTATACACATCAATATACACATCAATATACACTATACACATCAATATACACATCAATATACACATCAATATACACTATACACATCAATATACACTATACACATCAATATACACTATACACATCAATATACTCTATACACATCAATATACTCTATACACATCAATATACACTATACACATCACTATACTCTATACACATCAATACACATCAATATACACTATACACATCAATATACACTATACACATCAATATACACTATACACATCAATATACTCTATACACATCAATATACACTATACACATCAATATACACTATACACATCAATATACACTATACACATCAATATACACTATACACATCAATATACACATCAATATACACTATACACATCAATATACACTATACACATCAATATACACTATACACATCAATATACACTATACACATCAATATACACATCAATATACACATCAATATACACTATACACATCAATATACTCTATACACATCAATATACACTATACACATCAATATACACTATACACATCAATATACACTATACACATCAATATACACTATACACATCAATATACACATCACTATACACTATACACATCAATATACACTATACACATCAATATACACTATACACATCAATATACACTATACACATCAATGTACTCTATACACATCAATATACACTATACACATCAATATACACTATACACATCAATATACTCTATACACATCAATATACACTATACACATCAATATACACTATACACATCAATGTACACTATACACATCAATATACACATCAATATACACTATACACATCAATATACACTATACACATCAATATACACTATACACATCAATGTACACTATACACATCAATATACACATCAATGTACCCTATACACATCAATATACACTATACACATCTCTATACACATCAATATACACTATACACATCAATATACACATCAATATACACTATACACATCAATGTACACTATACACATCTCTATACACATCAATATACACTATACACATCAATATACTCTATACACATCAATATACACATCAATATACTCTATACACATCGATATACACTATACACATCAATATACACTATACACATCAATATACACTATACACATCAATATACACTATACACATCAATATACACTATACACATCAATGTACTCTATACACATCTCTATACACATCAATATACACTATACACATCAATATACACTATACACATCAATATACACTATACACATCAATATACACTATACACATCAATATACATCTCTATACACATCAATATACACTATACACATCAATATACACATCAATATACACTATACACATCAATATACACTATACACATCAATATACACTACACATCAATATACACTATACACATCAATGTACTCTATACACATCTCTATACACATCAATATACACTATACACATCAATATACACTATACACATCAATATACACTATACACATCAATATACACATCAATATACACTATACACATCAATATACACTATACACATCAATATACACTATTACACATCAATATACTCTATACACATCAATACACATCAATATACACTATACACATCGATATACACTATACACATCAATATACACTATACACATCAATATACACTATACACATCAATATACACTATACACATCAATATACACTATACACATCAATATACACTATACACATCAATATACACTATACACATCAATATACACTATACACATCAATATACACTATACACATCAATATACTCTATACACATCAATATACACTATACACATCAATATACACTATACACATCAATATACTCTATACACATCAATGTACCCTATACACATCAATATACACTATACACATCAATATACACTATACACATCAATGTACACATCAATATACACTATACACATCTCTATACACATCAATATACACATCAATATACACTATACACATCAATATACACTATACACATCAATATACACTATTACACATCAATGTACTCTATACACATCAATATACACTATACACATCAATATACTCTATACACATCAATACACATCAATATACTCTATACACATCAATATACACTATACACATCAATATACACATCAATATACACTATACACATCAATATACACTATACACATCAATATACACATCAATATACACTATACACATCAATATACACATCAATATACTCTATACACATCAATATACACTATACACATCAATATACACTATACACATCAATGTACTCTATACACATCAATATACACTATACACATCAATATACACATCAATATACACATCAATACACATCAATATACACATCAATATACACTATACACATCAATATACACATCAATATACACTATACACATCAATATACACATCAATATACACTATACACATCAATATACACATCAATATACACTATACACATCAATATATATACACATCAATATACACATCAATATACTCTATACACATCAATATACACTATACACATCAATATACACTATACACATCAATATACACTATACACATCAATATACACTATTTACACTTTATACACATCAATATACACTATACACATCAATATACACTATACACATCAATATACACTATACACATCAATATACACTATATACATCAATATACATGAATGAAACTATACACATCAATATACTCTATACACATCAATATACTCTATACACATCAATATACACTATACACATCAATATACATTATACATGTCAATATACACTATACACATCATATACACTATACACATCAATATACACATCAATATACACTATACACATCAATATACACTATACACATCAATATACACTATTACACATCAATATACTCTATACACATCAATACACATCAATATACACTATTACACATCAATATACTCTATACACATCAATATACTCTATACACATCAATATACACTATACACATCAATATACTCTATACACATCAATATACTCTATACACATCAATATACACATCAATATACACATCAATATACACTATACACATCTCTATACACATCAATATACACTATACACATCAATATACACTATACACATCAATATACACTATACACATCAATATACTCTATACACATCAATATACACTATACACATCAATATACTCTATACACATCAATATACACATCAATATACACATCAATATACACTATACACATCAATATACACATCAATATACACTATACACATCAATATACACTATACACATCAATATACACTATACACATCAATATACACATCAATATACACTATACACATCAATATACACATCAATATACACTATACACATCAATATACACTATACACATCAATATACACTATACACATCAATATACACTATACACATCAATATACACATCAATATACACATCAATATACACTATACACATCTCTATACACATCAATATACACTATACACATCAATATACACTATACACATCAATGTACTCTATACACATCAATGTACTCTATACACATCAATGTACTCTATACACATCAATATACTCTATACACATCAATATACACTATACACATCAATATACACTATACACATCACTATACACTATACACATCAATATACACATCAATATACACTATACACATCAATATACACATCAATATACACTATACACATCAATATACTCTATACACATCAATATACACTATACACATCAATATACACTATACACATCAATATACACTATACACATCAATATACACTATACACATCAATATACACTATACACATCAATATACACATCAATATACACATCAATATACACATCAATATACACTATACACATCAATATACACATCAATATACTCTATACACATCAATATACACATCTCTATACACATCAATATACTCTATACACATCAATATACACTATACACATCAATATACACTATACACATCACTATACACATCAATATACACATCAATATACATATACACATCAATATACACTATACACATCAATATACACTATACACATCAATATACACTATACACATACAATATCAATATACACATCAATATACACTATACACATCAATATACACTATACACATCAATATACACATCTCTATACACATCAATATACACTATACACATCAATATACACTATACACATCAATATACACTATACACATCAATATACACTATACACATCAATATACACTATACACATCAATATACACTATACACATCAATATACACTATACACATCAATATACACTATACACATCAATATACACTATACAATATACACTATACACATCAATATACACTATACACATCAATATACACTATACACATCAATATACACTATACACATCAATATACACTATACACATCAATATACACTATACACATCAATATACACTATACACATCAATATACACTATACACATCAATATACACATCAATCAATACACTATACACATCAATATACACTATACACATCAATATACTCTATACACATCAATATACACTATACACACATCAATATACACTATACACATCAATATACACTATACACATCAATATACACTATACACATCAATATACACTATACACATCAATATACACTATACACATCAATATACACTATACACATCAATATACACTATACACATCAATATACTCTATACACATCAATATACACATCAATATACACTATACACATCAATATACACTATACACATCAATATACACTATACACATCAATATACACTATACACATCAATATACACATCAATATACACATCAATATACTCTATACACATCAATATACACATCAATATACACATCAATATACACATCAATATACACATCAATATACACATCAATATACACATCAATATACACTATACACATCAATATACTCTATACACATCAATATACTCTATACACATCAATATACACATCAATATACACATCAATATACACTATACACATCTCTATACACATCAATATACACTATACACATCAATATACACTATACACATCAATATACTCTATACACATCAATATACTCTATACACATCAATATACACTATACACATCAATATACACTATACACATCAATATACACTATACACATCAATATACACTATACACATCAATATACACATCAATATACACTATACACATCAATATACACTATACACATCAATATACTCTATACACATCAATATACACATCAATATACACTATACACATCAATATACACATCAATATACACTATACACATCAATATACACTATACACATCAATATACACTATACACATCAATATACACATCAATATACACATCAATATACTCTATACACATCAATATACACTATACACATCAATATACACTATACACATCAATATACACTATACACATCAATATACACATCAATATACACTATACACATCAATATACACATCAATATACACTATACACATCAATATACACTATACACATCAATATACTCTATACACATCAATATACACTATACACATCAATATACACTATACACATCAATATACACATCAATATACACTATACACATCAATATACACTATACACATCAATATACACTATACACATCAATATACACTATACACATCAATATACACTATACACATCTCTATACACATCAATATACACTATACACATCTCTATACACATCAATATACACTATACACATCAATATACACATCAATATACACTATACACATCAATATACACTATACACATCAATATACACTATACACATCAATATAGACCGATATACACATCAATATAGACCGATATACACATACATTTTCACATCCATATACAATCATAGAAAACCAACACATTCTTCAGTATAAGGGTCCTCAATCAGCCTTTTGCATTGACCTAGTTTAAATGGTAGATGGACAGCTGACCTAGTTTAAATGGTAGATGGACAGCTGACCTAGTTTAAATGGTAGATGGACAGCTGACCTAGTTTAAATGGTAGATGGACGGCTGACCTAGTTTAAATGGTAGATGGACGGCTGACCTAGTTTAAATGGTAGATGGACGGCTGACCTAGTTTAAATGGTAGATGGACGGCTGACCTAGTTTAAATGGTAGATGGACGGCTGACCTTAGAACTATTTAAAATACATAGAGTTCTCAGTCATTAGAGGACAGTCAGTCATTAGAGGACAGGCAGTCAGTCATTAGAGGACAGTCAGTCATTAGAGGACAGGCAGTCAGTCATTAGAGGACAGTCAGTCATTAGAGGACAGTCAGTCATTAGAGGGCAGTCAGTCATTAGAGGACAGTCAGTCATTAGAGGGCAGTCAGTCAGTCATTAGAGGGCAGTCAGTCATTAGAGGGCAGGCAGTCAGTCATTAGAGGGCAGTCAGTCATTAGAGGGCAGGCAGTCAGTCATTAGAGGGCAGTCAGTCATTAGAGGGCAGTCATTCATTAATTTCAGTACAGTGTTTGATGAAATATAACTGTACATTTTTAGCACCCACAAATGTCCTCAGAGGTGGTGTCTGAAGTGCAGGTGTCTCTGAAGGAACTTCCCATGGACAGCTGGATGGATCACCTGCCCTGTGCTCTATGGGACGTTCCCCTGAGGAACCTAGCTATACCAGGTAAGACACCTGGATGGATCACCTGCCCTGTGCTCTATGGGACGGACGTTCCCCTGAGGAACCTAGCTATACCAGGTAAGACAGCTGGATGGATCACCTGCCCTGTGCTCTATAGGATGTTCCCCTGAGGAACCTAGCTATACCAGGTAAGACAGCTGGATGGATCACCTGCCCTGTGCTCTATGGGATGTTCCCCTGAGGAACCTAGCTATACCAGGTAAGACACCTGGATGGATCACCTGCCCTGTGCTCTATGGGAGGTTCCCCTGAGGAACCTAGCTGTACCAGGTAAGACACCTGGATGGATCACCTGCCCTGTGCTCTATAGGATGTTCCCCTGAGGAACCTAGCTGTACCAGGTAAGACACCTGGATGGATCACCAGCCCTGTGCTCTATAGGATGTTCCCCTGAGGAACCTAGCTATACCAGGTAAGACAGCTGGATGGATCACCTGCCCTGTGCTCTATGGGACGGACGTTCCCCTGAGGAACCTAGCTGTACCAGGTAAGACACCTGGATGGATCACCTGCCCTGTGCTCTATGGGACGTTCCCCTGAGGAACCTAGCTATACCAGGTAAGACACCTGGATGGATCACCTGCCCTGTGCTCTTTGGGATGTTCCCCTGAGGAACCTAGCTGTACCAGGTAAGACACCTGGATGGATCACCTGCCCTGTGCTCTATGGGACGTTCCCCTGAGGAACCTAGCTATACCAGGTAAGACACCTGGATGGATCACCTGCCCTGTGCTCTATGGGATGTTCCCTGATGGGAACAACAGCTTTATACCAGGTAAGACACCTGGATGGATCACCTGCCCTGTGCTCTATGGGAGGTTCCCCTGAGGAACCTAGCTATACCAGGTAAGACACCTGGATGGATCACCTGCCCTGTGCTCTATGGGACATTCCCCTGAGGAACTGGTCTACTGTATCTACTATTAATTACTTCACCATAACTTTTAAACACATCACAGTACTGCTGTTATGCTGCATTCACAACACCACCACTTTAATCAGATGGCATTATGTCATCAACACTTTAATTAGATGGCATTATGTCATCAACACCACCACTTTAATTAGATGGCATTATGTCATCAACACTTTAATTAGATGGCATTATGTCATCAACACCACCACTTTAATTAGATGGCATTATGTCATCAACACTTTAATTAGATGGCATTATGTCATCAACACTTTAATCAGATGGCATTATGTCATCAACACTTTAATCAGATGGCATTATGTCACAACACCACCACTTTAATCAGATGGCATTATGTCACCACCACTTTAATCAGATGGCATTATGTCATCAACACTTTAATCAGATGGCATTATGTCATCAACACTTTAATCAGATGGCATTATGTCATCAACACCACCACTTTAATCAGATGGCATTATGTCATCAACACCACCACTTTAATTAGATGGCATTATGTCATCAACACTTTAATTAGATGGCATTATGTCATCAACACCACCACTTTAATTAGATGGCATTATGTCATCAACACTTTAATCAGATGGCATTATGTCATCAACACCACCACTTTAATTAGATGGCATTATGTCATCAACACTTTAATCAGATGGCATTATGTCACAACACCACCACTTTAATTAGATGGCATTATGTCATCAACACCACCACTTTAATCAGATGGCATTATGTCATCAACACTTTAATCAGATGGCATTATGTCATCAACACCACCACTTTAATTACATGGCATTATGTCATCAACACCACCACTTTAATCAGATGGCATTATGTCATCAACACTTTAATTAGATGGCATTATGTCATCAACACTTTAATTAGATGGCATTATGTCACCACCACTTTAATCAGATGGCATTATGTCATCAACACCACCACTTTAATCAGATGGCATTATGTCATCAACACTTTAATCAGATGGCATTATGTCATCAACACTTTAATCAGATGGCATTATGTCATCAACACCACCACTTTAATCAGATGGCATTATGTCATCAACACCACCACTTTAATCAGATGGCATTATGTCATCAACACCACCACTTTAATCAGATGGCATTATGTCATCAACACTTTAATCAGATGGCATTATGTCATCAACACTTTAATCAGATGGCATTATGTCATCAACACCACCACGCTGACACATGACAGTGACCATACACTTAGGGGCATCATATGGGTACTAGGCTGACACATG
Organism: Oncorhynchus nerka; assembly: GCF_034236695.1. NCBI lineage: Eukaryota > Metazoa > Chordata > Actinopteri > Salmoniformes > Salmonidae > Oncorhynchus > Oncorhynchus nerka. The sequence goes on along the minus strand of NW_027040216.1, from coordinate 172,523 downwards.
CCAGTGACCATACACTTTAGATGGCATTATGTCATGGGTACTTTAATCAGAGGCTGACACATGACAGTGACCATACACTTTAATCAGATGGCATCATGTCATGGGTACTAGGCTTTAATCACATGGCATTAGTGACCATACCACTTTATCAGATGGGCATCATATAGGCACTTTAATCACATGCCAGTGACATCATACACTTTAATCAGATGGCATTATGTCATCAACACCACCACGCTGACACATGACAGTGACCATACACTTAGGGGCATCATATGGGTACTAGGCTGACACATGACAGTGACCATACACTTAGGGGCATCATATGGGTACTAGGCTGACACATGCCAGTGACCATACACTTAGGGGCATCATATGGGTACTAGGCTGACACATGCCAGTGACCATACACTTAGGGGCATCATATGGGTACTAGGCTGACACATACCAGTGACCATACACTTAGGGGCATCATATAGGTACTAGGCTGACACATGCCAGTGACCATACACTTATGGGCATCATATGGGTACTAGGCTGACACATGCCAGTGACCATACACTTAGGGACATCATATAGGTACTAGGCTGACACATGCCAGTGACCATACACTTAGGGGCATCATATAGGTACTAGGCTGACACATGCCAGTGACCATACACTTAGGGACATCATATGGGTACTAGGCTGACACATGCCAGTGACCATACACTTAGGGGCATCATATGGGTACTAGGCTGACACATACCAGTGACCATACACTTAGGGGCATCATATGGGTACTAGGCTGACACATACCAGTGACCATACACTTGTAATATCAGGCCCTATCTGTCTGTACCTTGATTCCCTGTTTAGGAAGCCACAATGCCATAACCTACTGTCTGGATAGGAGTGACCGCTCCCCTGTCGACCTGACCCAACCTGATTTGCTGCAGAAGCTAGACAAATACATGAAGCCCCTGATACGACCGTTTGTTTATAAATGGGCAGTTACACAGGTATGATTTTTAACAACAGATCAGGGGTGTCAAACTACATTTCTGGAGCACAATGTGTGCAGGTTTTTAGTCCTCGCTTGCACTTTATTGATCAATTAGGATAATTGATTAGTTAGGTACTCCCCTCATCTGGTTGGCTAGGTCTTAATTGGACACAAATTGAAACGAAATAACAAAAACCAGCAGAGACACAGCCCTCCAGGAATTGAGTTTGACCACCCTGACCTAGATGACCACCCTGACCTAGATGACCACCCTGACCTAGATGACCACCCTGACCTAGATGGCCACCCTGACCTAGATGACCACCCTGACCTAGATGACCACCCTGACCTAGATGGCCACCCTGACCTAGATGGCCACCCTGACCTAGATGACCACCCTGACCTAGATGACCACCCTGACCTAGATGGCCACCCTGACCTAGATGACCACCCTGACCTAGATGGCCACCCTGATGACCACCCTGACCTAGATGGCCACCCCCTGACCTGACCACCCTGATAGATGACCACCCTGACCTAGATGACCACCCTGACCTAGATGGCCACCCTGACCTAGATGACCACCCTGACCTAGATGACCACCTAGATGACCACCCTGACCTAGATGACCACCCTGACCTAGATGGCATAACACTTCTGGTGCAGACTTTACACCTGCTGGCAGGACATCTGGCCCTCGGTGGTGGCAGGACATCTGGCCCTCGGTGGTGGCAGGACATCTGGCCCTCGGTGGTGGCAGGACATCTGGCCCCCGGTGGTGGCAGGACATATGGCCCTCGGTGGTGGCAGGACATCTGGACATCTGGCCCTGGCGGTGGCCCTCGGTGGTGGCAGGACATCTGGTCCTCGGTGGTGGCAGGACATCTGGTCCTCGGTGGTGGCAGGACATCTGGCCCGGTGCTGGCAGGACATCTGGCCCTCGGTGGTGGCAGGACATCTGGTCCTCGGTGGTGGCAGGACATCTGGCCTCGGTGGTGGCAGGACATCTGGCCCTCGGTGGTGGCAGGACATCTGGCTCCTCGGTGGTGGCAGGACATCTGGTGGCCCTCGGTGGTGGCAGGACATCTGGCCCTCGGTGGTGGCAGGACATCTGGCCCTCGGTGGTGGCAGGACATCTGGCCCTCGGTGGTGGCAGGACATCTGGTCCTCGGTGGTGGCAGGACATCTGGCCCTCGGTGGTGGCAGGACATCTGGCCCTCGGTGGTGGCAGGACATCTGGCCCTCGGTGGTGGCAGGACATCTGGCCCTCGGTGGTGGCAGGACATCTGGCCCTCGGTGCTGGCAGGACATCTGGCCCTCGGTGGTGGAAGGACATCTGGCCCTCGGTGGTGGCAGGACATCAGTGCTCAGTGCTGGTTGGGTTAATAAAGTTATGTCAATCGCATAATGTTTATGATCGGATAATGTTGTTGCTCTGATAATGTTGTTGCTCTGATAATGTTGTCGATCTGAATGTTGATCTGATAATGTTGATGATCTGATAATGTTGTTGCTCTGATAATGTTGTTGCTCTGATAATGTTGTTGCTCTGATAATGTTGTTGCTCTGATAATGTTGTTGCTCTGATAATGTTGTTGATCTGATAATGTTGTTGATCTGATAATGTTGTTGCTCTGATAATGTTGTTGCTCTGATAATGTTGTTGATCTGATAATGTTGTTGCTCTGATAATGTTGTTGATCTGATAATGTTGTTGCTCTGATAAAGTTAATCTGATAATGTTAATGTCTGATAATGTTGTTGATCTGATAAGGAGTTGCTCTGATAATGTTGTTGATCTGATAATCTTGTTGATCTGATAAAGTTAATCTCTGATAACCTCTTGCCTGTACTTCTACTGTGGGGTGATATCTTGACCTGAGGATACTCACTGTAGACCTGTTGTTACCATGGAGTGTACACTATACTACAGTAGATGAGTGTACACTATGCTCACTGTAGAGGTATGATACTATGGAGTGTACACTACACTCACTGTAGAGGTATGATACTATGGAGTGTACACTACACTCACTGTAGAGGTATGATACTATGGAGTGTACACTACACTCACTGTAGAGGTATGACACTCACTGTAGAGGTATGATACTATGGAGTGTACACTACACTCACTGTAGAGGTATGATACTATGGAGTATACACTACACTCACTGTAGAGGTATGATACTATGGAGTGTACACTACACTCACTGTAGAGGTATGATACTATGGAGTATACACTACACTCACTGTAGAGGTATGATACTATGGAGTATACACTACACTCACTGTAGAGGTATGATACTATGGAGTGTACACTACGCTAAATGTAGAGGTGATACTATGGAGTGTACACTATGCTAAATGTAGAGGTGTGATACTATGGAGTGTACACTATAATAAATGTAGAGGTGTGATACTATGGAGTGTACACTATAATAAATGTAGAGGTGTGATACTATGGAGTGTACACTATGCTAAATGTAGAGGTGTGATACTATGGAGTGTACACTATAATAAATGTAGAGGGATACTATGTGATAAATGTAGAGGTGTGATACTATGGAGGAGTGTACACTATACACTATGCTAAATGTAGAGGTGTGATACTATGGAGTGTACACTACGCTAAATGTAGAGGTGTGATACTATGGAGTGTACACTACGCTAAATGTAGAGGTGTGATACTATGGAGTGTACACTATGCTAAATGTAGAGGTGTGATACTATGGAGTGTACACTATGCTAAATGTAGAGGTGTGATACTATGGAGTGTACACTATAATAAATGTAGAGGTGTGATGATAGTGTACACTACGAAATGTAGAGGTGTGATACTATGGAGTGTACACTATGCTAAATGTAGAGGTGTGATACTATGGAATGTACACTACGCTAAATGTAGAGGTGTGATACTACGGAGTGTACACTACGCTAAATGTAGAGGTGTGATACTATGGAGTGTACACTATGCTAAATGTAGAGGTGTGATACTATGGAGTGTACACTATGCTAAATGTAGAGGTGTGATACTATGGAGTGTACACTATGCTAAATGTAGAGGTGTGATACTATGGAGTGTACACTACGCTAAATGTAGAGGTGTGATACTATGGAGTGTACACTATGCTAAATGTAGAGGTGTGATACTATGGAGTGTACACTATGCTAAATGTAGAGGTATGATACTATGGAGTGTACACTATGCTAAATGTAGAGGGGTGATACTATGGAGTGTACACTACGCTAAATGTAGAGGTGTGATACTATGGAGTGTACACTATAATAAATGTAGAGGTGTGATACTATGGAGTGTACACTATGCTAAATGTAGAGGTGTGATACTATGGAGTGTACACTATGCTAAATGTAGAGGTGTGATACTATGGAGTGTACACTATGCTAAATGTAGAGGTGTGATACTATGGAGTGTACACTATGCTAAATGTAGAGGTGATACTATGGAGTGTACACTATGCTAAATGTAGAGGTGATACTATGGAGTGTACACTACGCTAAATGTAGAGGTGTGATACTATGGAGTGTACACTATGCTAAATGTAGAGGTGTGATACTATGGAGTGTACACTATGCTAAATGTAGAGGTGTGATACTATGGAGTGTACACTATGCTAAATGTAGAGGTGTGATACTATGGAGTGTACACTATGCTAAATGTAGAGGTGTGATACTATGGAGTGTACACTATGCTAAATGTAGAGGTGTGATACTATGGAGTGTACACTATGCTAAATGTAGAGGTGTGATACTATGGAGTGTACACTATGCTAAATGTAGAGGTGTGATACTATGGAGTGTACACTACGCTAAATGTAGAGGTGTGATACTATGGAGTGTACACTACGCTAAATGTAGAGGTGTGATACTACGGAGTGTACACTACGCTAAATGTAGAGGTGTGATACTATGGAGTGTACACTATGCTCAATGTAGAGGTGTGATACTATGGAGTGTACACTTATGCTAAATGTAGAGGTGTGATACTATGGAGTATACACTACGCTAAATGTAGAGGTGTTATACTACGGAGTGTACACTATAATAAATGTAGAGGTGTGATACTATGGAGTGTACACTATGCTAAATGTAGAGGTGTGATACTATGGAGTGTACACTATGCTAAATGTAGAGGTGTGATACTATGGAGTGTACACTACGCTAAATGTAGAGATGTGATACTACGGAGTGTACACTATGCTCAATGTAGAGGTGTGATACTATGGAGTGTACACTACGCTAAATGTAGAGGTGTTATACTACGGAGTGTACACTATGCTAAATGTAGAGGTATGATACCTCCATTCTACCACAGAGTGTACACTATGCTAAATGTAGAGGTATGATACCTCCATTCTACCACAGAGTGTACACTATGCTAAATGTAGAGGTATGATACCTCCATTCTACCACAGAGTGTAGACTACACTCAATGTTAAAGGTATAATCTGTACTTCTAACATAGCAGGGAGGTTTAGTAGACATTCTGACAAGGGGCTACAGAGAGGGGTTGTACCATTTACTAGACTCCTGCTCTTATCTGACAACCTTACGACATATACAAATAGGATTTGGGATATATAATTGATTTCAGATGTTACTTTGATTGTGTTACACCAGTTGGACCGATGTCTGTTCTCCACAGACCGTTCTTCAGGAGATCAGATCCTGGCTAGATGTCCATTCTAGAGAGGTGGTTCTGCTGTCCTTCAGTCACTTCCTGGGTCTGAACCAGGACCTCCACACTGGACTTATATCCACCATCAGAACCATCTTCAACGCCAGGCTCTGTCCAACTACGGTAGGGACACCTCCAAGCACTGTCCAACTACTGTAGGGACACCTCCAAGCACTGTCCAACTACGGTAGGGACACCTCCAAGCACTGTCCAATTACGGTAGGGACACCTCCAAGCACTGTCCAACTACGATAGGGACACCTCCAAGCACTGTCCAACTACTGTAGGGACACCTCCAAGCACTGTCCAACTACGGTAGGGACACCTCCAAGCACTGTCCAACTACGGTAGGGACACCTCCAAGCACTGTCCAACTACGGTAGGGACACCTCCAAGCACTGTCCAACTACGGTAGGGACACCTCCAAGCACTGTCCAACAAGGGACACCTCCAAGCACTGTCCAACTACGGTAGGGACACCTCCAAGCACTGTCCAACTACGGTAGGGACACCTCCAAGCACTGTCCAACTACGGTAGGGACACCTCCAAGCACTGTCCAACTACGGTAGGGACACCTCCAAGCACTGTCCAACTACGGTAGGGACACCTCCAAGCACTGTCCAACTACGGTAGGGACACCTCCAAGCACTGTCCAACTACGGTAGGGACACCTCCAAGCACTGTCCAACTACGGTAGGGACACCTCCAATGTTCCCTCTAATCTTTTTTGGCAATGAGCAAATTTCAGGTCTGCTGAGCAACTTCCAGCGAGCGTTTACTATGAACACTGAGGCTGGACCCTATTTAAGTTAGTTTTAACAGTGACCAAGTAGGCTACTGTGGCTATTTGATCATAATGTAGGCCTACCATCAGAAACAATGGAGAAAATGCATCCCATAATATTTTAACATGGAAATAGCTGTTCTATCATTCAGCCTCTGTTGAAAAAGCAGCAGCTACTCTTCCTGGGGTTCACACAAAACATTACATAATACAGAACATTAATAGACCAGAACAAGAACATAACTAGCTGCTATGCCAAGCAGTTGATCAGACCCTTAGTCAGCAGGATCAACCTGTTTATCCTGTCAAACAAGGATGTGACTGAAAATGTTTTTGTATTGTGTTGTTTGATGCAAGAAACCACTTTACAAAATAAAAGCCTGCGTAACATCTTAAAGGTAACATTGGAATCAAATAGAAAATCAAATGGTATTTGTCACATGCGTCGTAAATAACAGTTATAGACTAATAGTGAAAAGCTTACTTCCAGGTCCCCTAACCCACAATATAGAGAGACACACCAAAGAAAAAAATAAGAACACTAGGAAAAAATATCAATGAGTAGCGATAACATGGCTATATACACAGGGTACCAGGTAATAACTTGGCTATATACACAGGGTACCAGGTAATAACATGGCTATATACACAGGGTACCAGGTAATAACTTGGCTATATACACAGGGTACCAGGTAATAACATGGCTATATACACAGGGTACCAGGTAATAACATGGCTATATACACAGGGTACCAGGTAATAACATGGCTATATACACAGGGTACCGGGTAATAACTTGGCTATATACACAGGGTACCAGGTAATAACATGGCTATATACACAGGGTACCAGGTAATAACTTGGCTATATACACAGGGTACCAGGTAATAACATGGCTATGTACACAGGGTACCAGGTAATAACATGGCTATATACACAGGGTACCAGGTAATAACATGGCTATATACACAGGGTACCAGGTAATAACATGGCTATGTACACAGGGTACCAGGTAATAACTTGGCTATATACACAGGGTACCAGGTAATAACATGGCTATATACACAGGGTACCAGGTAATAACTTGGCTATATACACAGGGTACCAGGTAATAACTTGGCTATGTACACAGGGTACCAGGTAATAACATGGCTATATACACAGGGTACCAGGTAATAACTTGGCTATATACACAGGGTACCAGGTAATAACATGGCTATATACACAGGGTACCAGGTAATAACATGGCTATATACACAGGGTACCAGGTAATAACTTGGCTATATACACAGGGTACCAGGTAATAACTTGGCTATATACACAGGGTACCAGGTAATAACTTGGCTATATACACAGGGTACCAGGTAATAACTTGGCTATATACACAGGGTACCAGGTAATAACTTGGCTATGTACACAGGGTACCAGGTAATAACTTGGCTATATACACAGGGTACCAGGTAATAACTTGGCTATATACACAGGGTACCAGGTAATAACTTGGCTATGTACACAGGGTACCAGGTAATAACTTGGCTATATACACAGGGTACCAGGTAATAACTTGGCTATGTACACAGGGTACCAGGTAATAACTTGGCTATATACACAGGGTACCAGGTAATAACTTGGCTATATACACAGGGTACCAGGTAATAACTTGGCTATATACACAGGGTACCAGGTAATAACTTGGCTATGTACACAGGGTACCAGGTAATAACTTGGCTATATACACAGGGTACCAGGTAATAACTTGGCTATGTACACAGGGTACCAGGTAATAACTTGGCTATGTACACAGGGTACCAGGTAATAACTTGGCTATGTACACAGGGTACCAGGTAATAACTTGGCTATGTACACAGGGTACCAGGTAATAACTTGGCTATGTACACAGGGTACCAGGTAATAACTTGGCTATATACACAGGGTACCAGGTAATAACTTGGCTATGTACACAGGGTACCAGGTAATAACATGGCTATATACACAGGGTACCAGGTAATAACTTGGCTATATACACAGGGTACCAGGTAATAACATGGCTATATACACAGGGTACCAGGTAATAACTTGGCTATATACACAGGGTACCAGGTAATAACTTGGCTATATACACAGGGTACCAGGTAATAACTTGGCTATATACACAGGGTACCAGGTAATAACTTGGCTATATACACAGGGTACCAGGTAATAACTTGGCTATATACACAGGGTACCAGGTAATAACTTGGCTATATACACAGGGTACCAGGTAATAACTTGGCTATGTACACAGGGTACCAGGTAATAACTTGGCTATGTACACAGGGTACCAGGTAATAACTTGGCTATGTACACAGGGTACCAGGTAATAACTTGGCTATGTACACAGGGTACCAGGTAATAACTTGGCTATGTACACAGGGTACCAGGTAATAACTTGGCTATATACACAGGGTACCAGGTAATAACTTGGCTATATACACAGGGTACCAGGTAATAACTTGGCTATATACACAGGGTACCAGGTAATAACTTGGCTATATACACAGGGTACCAGGTAATAACTTGGCTATGTACACAGGGTACCAGGTAATAACTTGGCTATATACACAGGGTACCAGGTAATAACTTGGCTATATACACAGGGTACCAGGTAATAACTTGGCTATGTACACAGGGTACCAGGTAATAACTTGGCTATGTACACAGGGTACCAGGTAATAACTTGGCTATGTACACAGGGTACCAGGTAATAACTTGGCTATGTACACAGGGTACCAGGTAATAACTTGGCTATATACACAGGGTACCAGGTAATAACTTGGCTATGTACACAGGGTACCAGGTAATAACTTGGCTATGTACACAGGGTACCAGGTAATAACTTGGCTATATACACAGGGTACCAGGTTAATAACTTGGCTATGTACACAGGGTACCAGGTAATAACTTGGCTATATACACAGGGTACCAGGTAATAACTTGGCTATATACACAGGGTACCAGGTAATAACTTCTTCCTAAGTGTATGTAAACTAGTTTTAATGACTCCAACCTAAGTGTATGTAAACTAGTTTTAATGACTCCTAACCTAAGTGTATGTAAACTAGTTTTAATGACTCCAACCTAAGTGTATGTAAACTAGTTTCAATGACTCCAACCTAAGTGATGTAAACTAGTTTTAATGACTCCAACCTAAGTGTATGTAAACTAGTTTTAATGACTCCAACCTAAGTGTATGTAAACTAGTTTTAATGACTCCAACCTAAGTGTATGTAAACTAGTTTTAATGACTCCAACCTAAGTGTATGTAAACTAGTTGTAATGACTCCAACCTAAGTGTATGTAAACTAGTTTTAATGACTCCAACCTAAGTGTATGTAAACTAGTTTTAATGACTTCAACCTAAGTGTATGTAAACTAGTTTTAATGACTCCAACCTAAGTGTATGTAAACTAGTTTTAATGACTCCAACCTAAGTGTATGTAAACTTCAACTGTATATAAAATCTATACAACTTAGAAAAAAATATAAACTATTGCAACCAAGACTTAAAGCACAAGATGGAGGGATGTTGGAACATAACTGAAGAAATGACAGTTAATAAGACAAATGTAACTTAATCCAGTATAAACTAAAGTATATCATTTATTATACAAGAGACGAAATTCACATTCTACAGCACACCGGCAGAGTCGTGTTTTTAAAACTAACATTGACTCAAGGATTACCATGACTTCCGGAAATGTACACTTAAAAACTGGAAATCAACCAATCCTCCGTCGTTAACACAATGGAAAGGTCAAATTCTTTATTATCTAAATGTTGAAAGTGTGTGGGGCGACGGAGAGAAACAACATGGTGCAGTTTGACCCCATGTGGTGGAGAGCGCTGGAGATGGGGGTGTGGTCAGATGGGGGTGTGGTCAGATGGGATGTCATGGATGTTTGTGTGCGTATGTTGTGTATTATAAAAATAATTACAACATTTTTACAATTTTTTTAAATATATAGTGTTACCACAATGTTTCCTAGCATGGCATGAGCCATACTTTCCCATGATTCCATTCCCTGATCCCAACATTCCCATGATCCTCTGTGTTCCAGGAAGTGGTGACGCTGAGGAACCTGTGGTCGTTGGGTTACCAGGTGATTGTCTCCTATGAGCACAGCATGGTCAGCCTCTGTAGCGACCTTTGGCCTCACATCCCCTACTGGTGGGCCAACAAGTGTAAAGCCGAGGCTCTGATCGAGGAGTTCGAACACAGGAAACAACATGGCCGCCCAGGTAACCGCACGCCTTTCCTACGCACGCACGCCTTTCCTACGCACGCACGCCTTTCCTTTCCTACGCTTGCCTTTCCTTTCCTACGCACGCCTTTCCTTTCTTACGCACGCCTTTCCTTTCCTACGCACGCCTTTCCTTTCCTACGCACGCCTTTCCTTTCCTACGCACGCCTTTCCTTTCCTACCCACGCCTTTCCTTTCCTACGCACGTTTTCACCTTACGTGCTCTGAATAAATGTAATTCAACCACTGAAACCCCTCCCACTTGCTGGCCAACAGATTTTCAATAGGGTTTTCAGTAGATCGTAATCTATCTTAAGCCATCTCTTTTTTATTTTTGTATACCCTTTTTCTCCCCAACTTCGTGATTTATGATCTTGTCTCATCGCTGCAACTCCCCAACGTTCTCAGGAGAGGCGAAGGTCGAGCCGTGCGTCTTGCATAACATGACCCGCCAAACCCGCTCGCTTAACCCAGAAGCCAGCTGCACCAATGTGTCAGAGGAAACACCGTTCAAGTGACGAACGAAGTCAGCCTGCAGGCGCCCTGCCCACCACAAGGAGTCGCTAGAGTCCAATGAGCCAAGGAAAGCTCCCCCGGCTAGTGCCTTAGACCACTGCGTCACTATGGAAGTGCGTACCTTTTGGTTAGAATTTTGTCGATAGACTCACTTGAACACATCTATACGGCTCCCCCAATCTGAGATAGCCCTCATTCTCCACATACAACATCCATTCTGCCAGTCACATTCTGTTAAATGTCCCCAAAGCAAACACATCCCTGGGTCGCTCGTCTTTTCAGTTCACTGCAGCTAGCGACTGGAACTAACACTCAAACTGGACAGATTTATCTCATGTCTCTTCATTCAAAGACTCAGTCATGGACACTCTTACTGACAGTTGTGGCTGCATTGCGTGATGTATTGTTGTCTCTACCTTCTTGCCCTTTGTGCTGTTGTGCCCAATAATGTTTGTACCATGTTGTGTTGCTGCCATGCTGTGTTGCTACCATGCTGTGTTGCTACCATGTTGTCATGTTTTGTTGCTACCATGTTGTGTTGCCATGTGTTGCTGCCTTGCTATGTTGTTGTCTTAGGTCTCTCTTTATGTAGTGTTGTCTCTCTTGTCGTGATGTGTGTTTTGTCCTATATTTATATATATTGAGAGAGCAGGGTCAGAATATTAGGGATCAATGAAAGAAAGCAATCTAAATATAGGGATATTAGTTTATTTCAGCATCAAACACTGACCTTGTAGCTTGGAGCCGGTTGGTTCGCCAAACCTTAGTCGTGTTTTCCTCTCGCGTAAAGTTGTTGGAATTAAGTTGTCAGAATACTGCGTATCTAGACACACCTTTTATTTATACCATTTCCAGCTATTCCCATGCTTACGTTCAAAATCAGAATAGGGAATTAAGTTCCATTTACGCTCGCTTATCTCGCGTGGGATTTCCCCCGTACTGAACAGTAAAACAGTTAAACGCTCTTATGATGTGATTAGAATGTATCTGTAGTGTTGTGCAGAGCAAAGGGGTATCTAACACTGTCTACGATATTGTTTTCACCCAATGTTTTCCATGAGTAACATACGTGTTGTAATGAGTGTTTTTTGTAACAGAATCAAACAGAACATTGACTTGGTGTTTGTTGGCAGGAGGGTTCTTTGTGACGGGCATCAACCTGACAGAGGATCTGAAGTACATCTGTTCTCACCCCACTGAGTCTCTGAAGGACCTGGTGATGTCTACCTACCCTGCCCTGCTCTCCTGGGTCAGGGGCCAGAGCCCCGGCTCCGACTCCCACTCCCTCAACATCATAGCTGGGGACTTTGTCTCAGAGAGCCACTTCGTACCCACCGTCATCGCACTGAATCAACTTTTAGTCCACTGCACTGGTCCTTGTGATGTTAGCAGAGGAAACTGACCCATCTGCTGTGTCCCAAATGACACCATATTACCTCTGTAGCCCATAGGCCTCTGGTCAAAGTCGTGTGTGTGTGTAGGGAATAGGGTGCCATTTGGGATGCATTATCTGACACATCTTATTGCACAGAATACCATGTTTTAACTATGCTGTAGAAGAGGATGGGACTGCAGCATGATACCATGTTTTAACTATGCTGTAGAAGAGGATGGGACTGCAGCATGATACCATGTTTTAACTATGCTGTAGAAGAGGATTGCAGCATGATACCATGTTTTAACTATGCTGTAGAAGAGGATGGGAGCATGATACCATGTTTTAACTATGCTGTAGAAGAGGATGGGACTGCAGCATGATACCATGTTTTAACTATGCTGTAGAAGAGGATGGGACTGCAGCATGATACCATGTTTTAACTATGCTGTAGAAGAGGATGGGACTGCAGCATGATACCATGTTTTAACTATGCTGTAGAAGAGGATGGGACTGCAGCATGATACCATGTTTTAACTATGCTGTAGAAGAGGATGGGACATGATACCATGTTTTAACTATGCTGTAGAAGAGGATGGGACTGCAGCATGATACCATGTTTTAACTATGCTGTAGAAGAGGATGGGACTGCAGCATGATACCATGTTTTAACTATGCTGTAGAAGAGGATGGGACTGCAGCATGATACCATGTTTTAACTATGCTGTAGAAGAGGATGGGACTGCAGCATGATACCATGTTTTAACTATGCTGTAGAAGAGGATGGGACTGCAGCATGATACCATGTTTTAACTATGCTGTAGAAGAGGATGGGATGCAGCATGACTGCAGCATGATACCATGTTTTAACTATGCTGTAGAAGAGGATGGGACTGCAGCATGATACCATGTTTTAACTATGCTGTAGAAGAGGATGGGACTGCAGCATGATACCATGTTTTAACTATGCTGTAGAAGAGGATGGGACTGCAGCATGATACCATGTTTTAACTATGCTGTAGAAGAGGATGGGACTGCAGCATGATACCATGTTTTAACTATGCTGTAGAAGAGGATGGGACTGCAGCATGATACCATGTTTTAACTATGCTGTAGAAGAGGATGGGACTGCAGCATGATACCATGTTTTAACTATGCTGTAGAAGAGGATGGGACTGCAGCATGATACCATGTTTTAACTATGCTGTAGAAGAGGATGGGACTGCAGCATGATACCATGTTTTAATGCTGTAGAAGAGGATATGCTGATACCATGAAGAGGATGGGACTGCAGCATGATACCATGTTTTAACTATGCTGTAGAAGAGGATGGGACTGCAGCATGATACCATGTTTTAACTATGCTGTAGAAGAGGATGGGACTGCAGCATGATACCATGTTTTAACTATGCTGTAGAAGAGGATGGGACTGCAGCATGATACCATGTTTTAACTATGCTGTAGAAGAGGATGGGACTGCAGCATGATACCATGTTTTAACTATGCTGTAGAAGAGGATGGGACTGCAGCATGATACCATGTTTTTGGGACTGCAGCATGATACCATGTTTTAACTATGCTGTAGAAGAGGATGGGACTGCAGCATGATACCATGTTTTAACTATGCTGTAGAAGAGGATGGGACTGCAGCATGATGTAATAGAACTTAGCTTGTAAAAAAAAAAAAAAAAAACTTGAACAATACATTCTGATAGGATATATTTGCACAATTATATTGCCTACAGTGAAATGTTTGCCTGTTGAGCTCCTCTCTTCTCTTCCTGTGTTGACCTGCTCTCTTTTCTCCCCTGATCTGCACTGATTAATTTATCTGTTTACTTTGGACTTTTGTTATCTTGTTTACTAGCCCTAACCCTAACCTTCTAACCCTCTATCCCTAACCCTCCTCTTAACATTCTAACCCTCTATCCCTAACCCTCCTCTAACATTCTAACCCTCTATCCCTAACCCTCCTCTTAACATTCTAACCCTCTATCCCTAACCCTCCTCTAACATTCTAACCCTCTATCCCTAACCCTCCAGTCCTAACCCTCTATCCCTAACCCTCCTCTAACATTCTAACCCTCTATCCCTAACCCTCCAGACCTAACCCTCTATCCCTAACCCTCTATCCCTAACCCCCCTCTAACTCTCCAACTCTTTAACCGTCCTCTAACTCTCCTCTAACCCTCCTCGAACTCTCTAACCCTCCTCTAACTCTCTAACCCTCCTCTAACTCTCTAACCCTCTAACTCTCTAACCCTCCTCTAACTCTCTAACCCTCCTCTAACTCTCTAACTCTTTAACCGTCCTCTAACTCTCTAACCCTCCTCTAACTCTTTAACCCTCCTAACTCTTTAACCCTCCTCTAAGTCTCTAGCTCTCCTCTAACTCTTTAACCCTCCTAACTCTCCTCTAACCCTCCTAACTCTCTAGCTCTCCTCTAACCCTCCTCCAACTCTCCTAACTCTCCTCCAACCCTCCTCTAACCCCTCTAACTCTCCTCTAAACCTCCTCTAACTCTCCTCCAACCCTCCTCTAAACCTCCTCCAACCCTCCAACTCTCCTCTAAACCTCCTAACGCTCCTCCAACTCTCCTCTAACTCTCCTCTAACTCTCCTCTAACCCTCCTAACCCTCCTATAAACCCTCTAAACCCCCTCTAACGCTCTAACCCTCTATCCCTAACCCTCTAACTCTCTAACCCCCTCTAACTCTCTAACCCTCCTCTAACTCTCTAACCCCCTCTAACTCTCTAACCCCCTCTAACTCTCTAACCCTCCTCTAACTCTTTAACCGTCCTCTAACTCTTTAACCGTCCTCTAACTCTTTAACCGTCCTCTAACTCTCTAGCTCTCCTCTAACCCTCCTCACTCTCCTCTAACCCTCCTCTAACTCTCTAGCTCTCCTCTAACCCTCCTCCAACCCTCCTCTAACCCCTCTAACTCTCCTCTAAACCTCCTATAACTCTCCTCCAACCCTCCTAACTCTCCTCTAACCCTCCTATAAACCATCTAACTCTCTAACCCCCTCTAACGCTCTAACCCTTCATCCCTAACCCCCTCTAACTCTCTAACCCTCCTCTAACTCTCTAGCTCTCCTCTAACCCTCCTCACTCTCTTCTAACCCTCTAACTATCCAACTCACCTCTAACCCTCCTCACTCTCTTCTAACCCTCTAACTATCCAACTCTCCAACCCTCCTCTAACTCTAGCTCTCCTCTAACCCTCTAACTATCCAACTCTCCAACCCTCCTCTAACTCTCTAGCTCTCCTCTAACCCTCTAACTCTCTCCAACTCTCCTCTAACCCTCCTCACTCTCTTCTAACTCTAACTCTAACCTCCTCCAACTCTCCTCTAACTCTCCAACTCTAACCTCCTCCTCTAACCCTCCTCTCCTCTAACTCTCCTCTAACCCTCCTCCTCCAACCCTCCTCCAACCCTCCTCTAACTCTAACCCTCCTCTAACTCTAACCCTAACTCCAACCCTCCTCTAACCCTCCTCTCTCCAACCCTCCTCTAACCCTCCTCCTCCTAACTCCTCTGATCCTCCCTAACCCTCCTCTAACCCTCTCCAAACCTCTAACTATCTAACCCTCCTCTAACTCTCCAACTCTCCAACCCTCCTCTAACCCTCCTCTCCTCCAACCTCCTCTAAACTCTCTTCTAACCCTCTAACTATCTAACTCTCCAACCTCCTCTAACTCCTCCAACCCTCCTCCAACCCTCTCTAACCTCCTCCTCCTCCAACCCTCCTCTAACCCTCCTCTAACCCTCCTCTAACCCTCCTCTAACTCTCCAACCTCCTCTAACTCTAACCCTCCTCCTCCTCTAACTCTCCAACCCTCCTCTAACCCCTCTAACTATCTCCAACTCCTCTAACCCTCCTCCAACTCTCTAACTCTCCTCTAACTCTCCAACCCTCCAACCCTCCTCTAACTCTCCAACCCTCCTCCAACCCTCTCTAACTCTCCTCTCCAAACCCTCCTCTAACTCTCCAACCCTCCTCTAACCCCCTCCTAACCCCTCTAACTCTCTCCAACTCCAACCCTCCTCTAACCCTCCTCTAACCCTCCTCTAACCTAACTCCTCTAACCCTCCTCCAACCCTCCTCTAACCCTCCTCTAACCCTCCTCCAACCCTCCTCTAACTGATCCTCCTCTAATCCTCCCTCACTCTCCTAACCCTCTAACTCTAACTCCTCCAACCTCCTCTAACCCTCCTCTAACCCTCCTCCAACCCTCCTCTAACCCTCCTCCAACCCTCCTCAACCCTCCTCCAACCCTCCTCTAACCCTCTAACCCTCCTCCAACTAACTCTCCCTCTCCAACCCTCCTCCTCTCCAACCCTCCTCCAACCCTCCTCTAACTCTCCAACCCCCTCTAACTATCTAACTCTCCTCCAACCTCCTCTCCTCCAACCCTCTAACTCTCCAACCCTCCTCCAACCCTCCTCTAACTCTCCAACCCTCCTCCAACCCTCCTCCAACTCTCCAACCCTCCTCTAACTCTCTAGCTCCTCTAACCCTCCTCTAACCTCTCCTCTAACCCTCCTCTAATCCTCCTCACTCTCTTCTAACCCTCTAACTATCTAACTCTCCTCCAACTCTCCTCTAACTCTCCAACCCTCCTCTAACCCTCCTCTAACCCTCCCTCTCCAACCCTCCCCTCCTCCAAACCCTCCTCTAACTCTCCAACCCTCCTCTAACTCTCCAACCCTCCTCTAACTCTCCAACCCTCCTCCAACCCTCCTCTAACTCTCCAACCCTCCTCCAACCTCTCCTCCTCCAACCCTCCTCTAACTCTCTGATCCTCCTAACTCTCTTCTAACCCTCTAACTATCTAACTCTCCTCCAACTCTCCTCTAACCCTCCTCTAACCCTCCTCCAACCCTCCTCTAACCCTCCTCTAACCCTCCTCTCCAACCCTCCTCTAACCCTCCTCTAACCCTCCTCCAACCCCCTCTCCTCCAACCTCCTCTAACTCTCCAACCCTCCTCCAACCCTCCTCTAACTCTCCAACCCTCCTCTAACCCTCCTCTAACCCTCCTCTAACCCTCCTCCAACCCTCCTCTAACTCTCTGATCCTCCTCTAATCCTCCTCACCTCTTCTAACCCTCTAACTATCTAACTCCTCCAACCCTCCTCTAACCCTCCTCTAACCCTCCTCCAACCCCCTCCAACCCTCCTCCAACCCTCCTCTAACCCTCCTCTAACCCTCCTCCAACCCCTCCTCTAACCCTCCTCCAACCCTCCTCCAACCCTCCTCTAACTCTCCAACCCTCCTCCAACCCTCCTCTAACTCTCCAACCCCCCTCTAACTCCTCCAACCCTCCTCTAACCCTCCTCTAACTCTCCAACCCTCCTCCAACCCTCCTCTAACTCTCCAACCCCCTCTAACTATCTAACTCTCCTCCAACCCTCCTCTAACTCTCCAACCCTCTCCAACCCTCCTCTAACTCTCCTCTAACCTCTAACCCTCCAACCCTCCTCTAACCTCTAACTCTCCAACCCTCCTCCAACCCTCCTCTAACCCTCCTCTAACCCTCTAACTCTCCAACCCTCCTCCAACCCTCCTCTAACCCTCCTCTAACCCTCCTCTAACCTCCAACCCTCCTCTAACCCTCTAACCCTCCTCCAACCCTCCTCTAACCCTCCTCTAACCCTCCTCCAACCCTCCTCTAACTCTCTGATCCTCCTCTAATCCTCCTCACTCTCTTCTAACCCTCTAACTATCTAACTCTCCTCCAACTCTCCTCTAACCCTCCTCTAACCCTCCTCCAACCCTCCTCTAACCCTCCTCTAACCCTCCTCCAACCCTCCTCCAACCCTCCTCCAACCCTCCTCTAACTCCTCCAACCCCCTCTAACTCTCCAACCTCCTCCAACCCTCCTCTAACTCTCCAACCCTCCTCCAACCCTCCTCTAACTCTCCAACCCCCCTCTAACTATCTAACTCTCCTCCAACCCTCCTCTAACTCTCCAACCCTCCTCCAACCCTCCTCTAACTCTCCAACCCTCCTCCAACCCTCCTCTAACTCTCCAACCCTCCTCCAACCCTCCTCTAACTCTCCAACCCTCTAACTCTAACTCTCCTCCAACCCTCCTCTAACTCTCCAACCCTCCCAACCCTCCTCCTCTCCAACCCTCCTCCAACCCTCCTCTAACTCTCCAACCTCCTCCAACCCCTCCTCTAACTCTCCTCTAACCCTCCTCTAACTCTCCAACCCTCCTCTAACTCTCCAACCCTCTAACTCTCCAACCCTCCTCTAACCCTCCTCCAACCCTCCTCTAACTCTCCAACCCTCCTCTAACTCTCCAACCCTCCTCTAACTCTCCAACCCTCCTCTAACTCTCTAACTCTCCAACCCTCCTCTAACTCTCTGATCCTCCTCCAATCCTCCTCCAACCCTCCTCCAACCCTCCTCCAACTCTCCAACCCTCCTCTAACCCTCCTCCAACCCTCTAACTCTCTGATCCTCTAATCCTCCAACTAATGTATGTATTTCATATCTCCATATTTTAGAATGTTCCTTTGACCTAAGCAATAATAAATGTTCTGTCTAAAACCTATAACGAGTGCTAACAATAATACAGCCTCTTCCACAGAGCACAAAACTATGATGGTGTCACAAATGGAACCAGACGCTAAATAGTGCACTACTTTTCACCAGACCCTTATGGGGCCCTGATCAAAAGTAGTGCACTATGTAGGGAATAGGGTGCCATTTGGCAAGCAAAACCACAGTACAAATGGTTAGCACCTACGATGTATTTCCATTAGATATCCAGGTTCTGTGGTTAAAGAATGCTTGTATCTCCCTAGTTATAACGTTAATGCTGTACCAACTGAAGAACAAGTCTGTCCCAAACGGCTCCCTATTCCCTACGCGGTGCACTTCTTTTGACCAGGGCCCATAGGGAATAGGGAGCACTCCTTTTGACCAGGGCCCATAGGGAATAGGGTACACTTCTTTTGACCAGGGCCCATAGGGAATAGGGTGCACTTCTTTTGACCAGGGCCCATAGGGAATAGGGTGCACTTATTTTGACCAGGGTCCATAGGGAATAGGGTGCACTTATTTTGACCAGGGTCCATAGGGAATAGGGTGCACTTCTTTTGACCAGGGTCCATAGGGAATAGGGTGCACTTCTTTTGACCAGGGTCCATAGGGTGCACTTCTTTTGACCAGGGCCCATAGGGTGCACTTCTTTTGACCAGGGCCCATAGGGAATAGGGAGCACTCCTTTTGACCAGGGCCCATAGGGAATAGGGAGCCATTTGGAATGCACCCTCAGATCAAACCTACATGAACCATTGCATGATATCAGACGCACAACTCTGAGCATGACCTATGACCTCCTATGACTGTGCTACAGCTGAGTTATGACCTTTGACCCTTTCAGAAGCATGCCTTCATTACTACTGAAAATACCTGTGCCTGTGGACAAGATTAGCCTTTCCAGAAGACAGGATGAGCATTTTGAATAGAGAAACAACCTACAGAATGTTTTACCTTACAGGTTTCACATATAATTGACCAATGTAAAAATAAAAAGTGTTTGGTCTGAAAAAAGTATTTAAATTCATGCCTCCAGTTCAGAGATCACGGAGAGGAGAAGTCAGCGGTCTGTCAGAGATCACGGAGAGGAGAAGTCAGAGGTCTGTCAGAGATCAGAGAGGAGAAGTCAGAGGTCTGTCAGAGATCAGAGAGGAGAAGTCAGCGGTCTGTCAGAGATCAGAGAGGAGAAGTCAGAGGTCTGTCAGAGATCAGAGAGGAGAAGTCAGCGGTCTGTCAGAGATCAGAGAGGAGAAGTCAGCGGTCTGTCAGAGATCAGAGAGGAGAAGTCAGAGGTCTATCAGAGAGGAGAAGTCAGCGGTCTGTCAGAGATCACGGAGAGGAGAAGTCAGCGGTCTGTCAGAGATCACGGAGAGGAGAAGTCAGCGGTCTGTCAGAGATCACGGAGAGGAGAAGTCAGCGGTCTGTCAGAGATCAGAGAGGAGAAGTCAGCGGTCTGTCAGAGATCAGAGAGGAGAAGTCAGCGGTCTGTCAGAGATCAGAGAGGAGAAGTCAGAGGTCTGTCAGAGATCAGAGAGGAGAAGTCAGCGGTCTGTCAGAGATCAGAGAGGAGAAGTCAGAGGTCTATCAGAGAGGAGAAGTCAGCGGTCTGTCAGAGATCAGAGAGGAGAAGTCAGCGGTCTGCCAAAAGGAATAGATTACAATGTGTCACTCATTCCACAGAGGGCCGAGTGTTTTGGCTCCTCTCTTGTACTTGATTGATGAATAAAGGTCACTGAATAGTAACTACCCTCACATGGTTGTCTATTGCTTTATTGAAAGGAAACAACCAGCAGACACTAAGCCCTCCATGGAATGAGTTAGTCCCCCAGGATTAGAACAATGAAACCATAGAAGGCCATAGACAGGTCAGGTCATGCAGACCTTTAAACAAGGCACAACTAACACTCAACCAAGTCTCTGTGACTAGAGACACGCCATACCAAGTCTCTGTGACTAGAGACACGCCATACCAAGTCTCTGTGACTAGAGACACGCCATACCAAGTCTCTGTGACTAGAGACACGCCATACCAAGTCTCTGTGACTAGAGACACGCCATACCAAGTCTCTGTGACTAGAGACACGTCATACCAAGTCTCTGTGACTAGAGACACGCCATACCAAGTCTCTGTGACTAGAGACACGTCATACCAAGTCTCTGTGACTAGAGACACGTCATACCAAGTCTCTGTGACTAGAGACACGTCATACCAAGTCTCTGTGACTAGAGACACGTCATACCAAGTCTCTGTGACTAGAGACACGTCATACCAAGTCTCTGTGACTAGAGACACGTCATACCAAGTCTCTGTGACTAGAGACACGTCATACCAAGTCTCTGTGACTAGAGACACGCCATACCAAGTCTCTGTGACTAGAGACACGTCATACCAAGTCTCTGTGACTAGAGACACGTCATACCAAGTCTCTGTGACTAGAGACACGTCATACCAAGTCTCTGTGACTAGAGACACGCCATACCAAGTCTCTGTGACTAGAGACACGTCATACCAAGTCTCTGTGACTAGAGACACGTCATACCAAGTCTCTGTGACTAGAGACACGTCATACCAAGTCTCTGTGACTAGAGACACGTCATACCAAGTCTCTGTGACTAGAGACACGTCATACCAAGTCTCTGTGACTAGAGACACGTCATACCAAGTCTCTGTGACTAGAGACACGTCATACCAAGTCTCTGTGACTAGAGACACGCCATACCAAGTCTCTGTGACTAGAGACACGTCATACCAAGTCTCTGTGACTAGAGACACGTCATACCAAGTCTCTGTGACTAGAGACACGTCATACCAAGTCTCTGTGACTAGAGACACGTCATACCAAGTCTCTGTGACTAGACACGTCATACCAAGTCTCTGTGACTAGAGACACGTCATACCAAGTCTCTGTGACTAGAGACACGTCATACCAAGTCTCTGTGACTAGAGACACGTCATACCAAGTCTCTGTGACTAGAGACACGTCATACCAAGTCTCTGTGACTAGAGACACGTCATACCAAGTCTCTGTGACTAGAGACACGTCATACCAAGTCTCTGTGACTAGAGACACGTCATACCAGGTCTCTGTGACTAGAGACACGTCATACCAGGTCTCTGTGACTAGAGACACGTCATACCAAGTCTCTGTGACTAGAGACACGCCATACCAAGTCTCTGTGACTAGAGACACGTCATACCAAGTCTCTGTGACTAGAGACACGTCATACCAAGTCTCTGTGACTAGAGACACGTCATACCAAGTCTCTGTGACTAGAGACGTCATACCAAGTCTCTGTGACTAGACACGCCATACCAAGTCTCTGTGACTCTGAAAGCACTGCATGATGACAGAAGTCCCAATCTCAAATCTCTGGAAGACTGAAACAGGTTTCCCTCAAGAATTTCCCTGTATTTAGCGCCATCCATCATTCCTTCAATTCTGACCAGTTTCCCACAGCATGATGCTGCGACCACCATGCTTCCCACTGTGGGGATGGTGTTCTCGGGGTGATGAGAGGTGTTGGGTTTGTGCCAGACATAGCGTTTTCCTTGATGGCCAAAAAGTTGTATTTTTGTCTCATCTGAGTACCTTCTTCCATGTTTGGGGAGTCTCCCACATGTCTTTTGGCCACACCAAATGTGTTTGCTTATTTTTTTCTTTAAGCAATGGATTTTTTCTGGCCACTCTTCCGTAAAGCCCAGCTCTGTGGAGTGTACTGCTTAAAGTGGTACTATGGACAGATACTCCAATCTCCGCTGTGGAGCTTTGCAGCTCCTTCAGGGTTATCTTTGGTCTCTTTGTTGTCTCTCTGATTGATGCCCTCCTTGCCTGGTCTGTGAGTTTTGGTGGACGGCCCTCTCTTGGCAGGTTTGTTGTGGTGCCATATTCTTTCAATTTTTTAATAATGGATATAATGGTGCTCTGTGGAATGTTCATACATTAAAAAAAACTAAATACTGCAGTTTCCTAAGAATGCGAAGCGACCATCTCTGTCAGCGCCATGCTCTTTAAATGGTATCAAACACGTGTTTGGTATTTTTTTAACTTTACTTTTCCCCCTTAAAACGGCACTGTTGGATAAGGAGCTTGTAAGCATTTCACTGTGAGGTCTACACATGTATCCACCGCATGTGACAAATAACTATTTGATTTGATTCACTCCATTCCAGCCATTATTATGAGCCGTCCTCCCCTCTGCAGCCTCCACTGATGCAGGCTAAAGCAGAGCTGATTGAATAGAGCCCTAATATTTTGGGTTCTGATGGGGGTAAGACAGTTGAACTAAGAGGCATTTATTCGTCAAGAATCAATGGGTATGGATGAAGCAACTGCAGATTGCCTCTAAGTGAATACGAGTGTATAATAATGATAGTGTTGCTTACTGTTGTTTGGATCACACTGACCATCCCTGTTCTTACAATGGCCAGGTACCTACAGTACCACTCCTACCCCCTCACTTCCTAATTCTCGCTACACACGGCACTCCATGACAATTATGGATCTTTGTTATATAAAGATACTGTTTCGTGCAGCAATAATGATCTTTGTTATAGACAGATACTGTGCGTTTGCTGCAGAAATAATAGAAACAAACCGGTTGTGATGCATCTCGTCTGTTTGATGCGTTTTGATCTTGTCATGATAAAGAGAATGAAATGTGGTCCACAGCCACTGGCGATGCTCAGAATAGCTGATGTTTTAAACCAGGTGGTCCACAGCCACTGGCGATGCTCAGAATAGCTGATGTTTTAAACCAGGTGGTCCACAGCCACTGGCGATGCTCAGAATAGCTGATGTTTTAAACCAGGTGGTCCACAGCCACTGGCGATGCTCAGAATGCTCAGTTTTAAACCATCCACAGCCACTGATGAATTTTAAACCAGGTGGTCCACAGCCACTGTCCACAGCCACTGGCGATGCTCAGAATAGCTGATGTTTTAAACCAGGTGGTCCACAGCCACTGGCGATGCTCAGAATAGCTGATGTTTTAAACCAGGTGGTCCACAGCCACTGGCGATGCTCAGAATAGCTGATGTTTTAAACCAGGTGGTCTACAGCCACTGGCGATGCTCAGAATAGCTGATGTTTTAAACCAGGTGGTCCACAGCCACTGGCGATGCTCAGAATAGCTGATGTTTTAAACCAGGTGGTCCACAGCCACTGGCGATGCTCAGAATAGCTGATGTTTTAAACCAGGTGGTCCACAGCCACTATGCTGATGTGTTTTAAACCAGGTGGTCCACAGCCACTGGCGATGCTCAGAATAGCTGATGTTTTAAACCAGGTGGTCCACAGCCACTGGCGATGCTCAGAATAGCTGATGTTTTAAACCAGGTGGTCCACAGCCACTGGCGATGCTCAGAATAGCTGATGTTTTAAACCAGGTGGTCCACAGCCACTGGCGATGCTCAGAATAGCTGATGTTTTAAACCAAACTCAGAATAGTGGTTTTCCACAGCCACTGATGTTTTAAACCAGGTGATGCTCAGAATAGCTGATGTTTTTGGTACAACTGGCGATGCCAGAATAGCTGATGTTTTAAACCAGGTGGTCCACAGCCACTGGCGATGCTCAGAATAGCTGATGTTTTAAACCAGGTGGTCCACAGCCACTGGCGATGCTCTCAGAATAGCTGATGTTTTAAACCAGGTGGGCCACTTGCTCAGAATAGCTGATGTTTTAAACCAGGTGGTCCACAGCCACTGGCGATGCTCAGAATAGCTGATGTTTTAAACCAACAGCCAGGTTGAATAGCTGATGTTTTAAACCAGGTGGTCCACAGCCACTGGCGATGCTCAGAATAGCTGATGTTTTTTAAACCAGGTGGTCTACAGCCACAGCCACTGGCGATGCTCAGAATAGCTGATGTTTTAAACCAAAGCCCAGGATGCTCAGAATAGCTGATGTTTTAAACCAGGTGGCCACAGCCACTGGCGATGCTCAGAATAGCTGATGTTTTAAACCAGGTTGTCAGAATAGCTGATGTTTTAAACCAGGTGGTCACAGCCACTGGCGATGCTCAGAATAGCTGATGTTTTAAACCAGGTGTCACAGCCACTGGTCCACAGCCACAGCCAGAATAGCTGATGTTTTGTCTACAGCCACAGCCACTGGCGATGCTCAGAATAGCTGATGTTTTAAACCAGGTGGTCTACAGCCACTGGCGATGCTCAGAATAGCTGATGTTTTAAACCAGGTTGTCTTTCTAAATCAGAGAACAAGAACAGAGCAGACAGAATGAGTATTTCTTGGAAAAAATGAATTTAATTGAACTGGATGTAGATTTGAAAACAGATGAGACATGTTACACTAAGAATATAAATCTTTGTTTAAATTAGAGATGACATACATCCTCTGTGTAAATTAGAGAGGACATACATCCTCTGTGTAAATTAGAGAGGACATACATCCTCTGTGTAAATTAGAGAGGACATTCATCCTCTGTGTAAATTAGAGAGGACATACCTCTGTGTAAATTAGAGAGGACATACATCCTCTGTGTAAATTAGAGAGGACATACATCCTCTGTGTAAATTAGAGAGGACATACATCCTCTGTGTAAATTAGAGAGGACATACATCCTCTTTGTTTAAATTGACATTCATCCCTTTTTTTGTAAATTAGAGAGGACATACATCCTCTGTGTAAATTAGAGAGGACATACATCCTCTGTGTAAATTAGAGAGGACATACATCCTCTGTGTAAATTAGAGAGGACATTCATCCTCTGTAAATTAGAGAGGACAAATTAGAGAGGACATACATCCTCTGTAAATTAGAGAGGACATACATCCTCTTTGTGTAAATTAGAGAGGACATACATCCTCTTTGTGTAAATTAGAGAGGACATTAGAGAGGACATTCATCCTCTTTGTGTAAATTAGAGAGGACATTCATCCTCTTTGTGTAAATTAGAGAGGACATACACTGTGTAAATTAGAGAGGACATTCATCCTCTGTGTAAATTAGAGAGGACATTCATCCTCTTTGTGTAAATTAGAGAGGACATACATCCTCTAAATTAGAGAGGACATTCATCCTCTTTGTTTAAATTAGAGAGGACATACAGTAAATTAGAGGACATTCATCCTCTTTGTGTAAATTAGAGAGGACATACATCCTCTTTGTGTAAATTAGAGAGGACATACATCCTCTTTGTGTAAAATGGTTCCATCGAAGATATTCTACTTTATTACATGCACCTTCAAAATCAGACTACATTTCCTGGTTCCACAGCTGCTACTGTTACTCCACTGTCGGTCACAGTGGAGTCATGTATTGTTGGCACAAACAGCTGTGTAGCCAACACTCATTCTCCAGCTATCAATTTCTCACCAAGAATAGACAGGTCTGTTTACTGTAACTACTGATTGCCTCAGTTCCTCATAGCTAAGGGTTCAGGGGTTAAAGGTCATCCCTCCTGCACTGCGTTAACAGTGTAGAGGTCAGTGCGGCGTTGGGCTGTGATGGGGATCTGTTGACGAACGTTGGCCAAATACTGCAGGTCTGAAAAACACACAGACCACATAGGGAGAGGTCAGGACACTGATCAAGGAAACTACAGTTACATTAGTCACAATGGCTAATGGTGCTGGCTCAAACTACAGTTACATTAGTTACATTAGTCATAATGGATAATGGTGCTGGCTCAAACTACAGTTACATTTACATTAGTCACAATGGATAATGGTGCTGGCTCAAACTACAGTTACATTAGTCACAATGGATAATGGTGCTGGCTCAAACTACAGTTACATTAGTCACAATGGATAATGGTGCTGGCTCAAAACAGTTACATTAGTCACAATGGATATGGTGCTGGATAATTAGATAATGGATAGTAGTGCTGGTTCACAATGGATAATGGTTCACAAAGAGACCACTCAATCACACTGAACCATCACCGGTACCACTCACCAATGTCTGCGTAAACAACAGTCTCTTCAGACCCTGCCTTAGATATCACCTCTCCCCTGTCATGATAAAATAACTGTTAGAAATGAGTTCAATCACATCACACATCCAATAAAACACATTCTGCACACAGGACTGGTCTCTGTGGCAACAACGCAGAAAAAGATACTACCGTGTGATTACAGACACTGCATGTGGCATCACACACTACAGTACGTGCTGGCTAACAACAGTGCTGTGACCCCAGGCTGTCTAGTACTCACCAGGGACTAACAACAGTGCTGTGACCCCAGGCTGTCTAGTACTCACCAGGGACTAACAACAGTGCTGTGACCCCAGGCTGTCTAGTACTCACCAGGGACTAACAACAGTGCTGTGACCCCAGGCCACGTAGGAGGCTGTCTAGTACTCACCAGGGACTAACAACAGTGCTGTGACCCCAGGCTGTCTAGTACTCACCAGGGACTAACAACAGTGCTGTGACCCCAGGCTGTCTAGTACTCACCAGGGACTAACAACAGTGCTGTGACCCCAGGCTGTCTAGTACTCACCAGGGACTAACAACTGTGCTGTGACCCCAGGCCACGTAGGAGGCTGTCTAGTACTACACCTGGTTATCAACAGTGCTGTGAGACAAGAGACAGACCAGGCTGTTAGTACTCACACAGCAAATGGACTAACAATCAGTGCTGTTCGACCCCAGGCTGTCTAGTACTCACAATTCAAGGGACTCAACAACAGTGCTGTGACCCCAGGCTATTTAATGTCAATAGTACTCACCATTTTGGGACTAACAAATTTACAGAAAGACACTGTGACCCCAGGCTAGGGGTTAGGAGGCAGACACTGTAGGTACTCACTAGGGGTTAGGGACTACACAACAGTGCTGTTGACCCCAGGCATGTCTAGTACACTGTAGGTACATGTAGCTAGGGGTAACAACAGTGCTGTGAGGAGACAGGCTGTCTAGTACATGTAGCTAGGGGAGGAACAGACAGTGCTGTGACCCCAGGCTGACACTCTAGTACTCACTAGGGGTTAGGAGACAGACAGGACAGACACTGTTAGCTAGTTAGGGGGGACACTAACAACAGTGCTGTTGACAGACCCAGGCTGTTAGTACATGTAGCTAGGGACTAGACAGACACTGTGTATAGTGCTGTGACCCCAGGCATGTCTAGTACTAGGAGACAGGACTAACAAGCAGTGCTGTGACCCCAGTAGCTAGGGGTTCTAGGTACTCAGGGGTTAGGGACAGACACAACAGTGCTGTTGACCCCAGACACTGTAGGTACATGTACTCAGGGGTTAGGGACAGACACATGTACAGTGCTGTTGACCCCAGGCTGTCTAGGTACTCACCAGGGACTAACAGTGCTGTGACCCCAGACACTGTCTAGTACTGTAGCCAGGGACTAACAGACAGTGCTGTGACCCCAGGCCACGTTAGGAGACAGACACTGTATGTACAGTAGCTAGGGGTTAGGGACTAACAACAGTGCTGTGACCCCAGGCTGTCTAGTACTCAGGGGTTAGGGACTAACAACAGTGCTGTGACCCCAGGCTGTCTAGTACTCACCAGGGACTAACAACAGTGCTGTGACCCCAGGCTGTCTAGTACTCACTGTAGGGACTAACAACAGTGCTGTGACCCCAGGCGTATGTACTGTAGGTAGAGACAGACACTAGTACTCACCAGGGACTAACAGACAGTGCTTTGACCCCAGGCTGTCTAGTACTCAGCCAGGGACTAACAACAGTGCTGTGAGGGGTTAGGAGGCTGTCTAGTACTCACCAGGGACAGACACAACAGTGCTGTGACCCCAGGCTGTACAGTACTCACCAGGGACTAGACAGACAGTGCTGTGACCCCAGGCCACTGTAGGTACATGTAGCTGTCTCATCTCTGGCAGGGGAAGCCGTGGACACTATGTACACCTGGTTATCAGACAGCTCTGGTAAGGAGAGTGTACAGACAAGAGACAGACAAGAGTGTGAGTTAGGACCACACACAGCAAATGTTGCTCTACAGTTCATCTGCCATCCGTCTGCTGTTCGGCGTGTTTCAGACACCCCCTGCTGGTGGCTTAGCAGTTTTGACAGAATTCAAGTTTAAGTTGTCTCATGCACAGTGACAGTGCTTAACTTGCAACCCGACAGTTCACTATTTAATATCAATATTGTAGAAGCTACATTTTGGGTCTGGGCCAGTACCAAATTTACAGAGAAAGACACTGTAGGTACATGTAGCTAGGGGTTAGGAGACAGACACTGTAGGTACATGTAGCTAGGGGTTAGGAGACAGACACTGTAGGTACATGTAGCTAGGGGTTAGGAGACAGACACTGTAGGTACATGTAGCTAGGGGTTAGGAGACAGACACTGTAGGTACATGTAGCTAGGGGTTAGTGTACATGTAGCTAGGGGTTAGGAGACAGACACTATGTACATGTAGCTAGGGGTTAGGAGACAGACACTGTAGGTACATGTAGCTAGGGGTTAGGAGACAGACACTGTAGGTACATGTAGCTAGGGGTTAGGAGACAGACACTATGTACATGTAGCTAGGGGTTAGGAGACAGACACTATGTACATGTAGCTAGGGGTTAGGAGACAGACACTGTAGGTACATGTAGCTAGGGGTTAGTGTACATGTAGCTAGGGGTTAGGAGACAGACACTGTAGGTACATGTAGCTAGGGGTTAGGAGACAGACACTGGTAGACACTGTATGTACATGTAGCTAGGAGTTAGGAGACAGACACTGTATGTACATGTAGCTAGGGGTTAGGAGACAGACACTGTAGGTACATGTAGCTAGGGGTTAGGAGACAGACACTGTAGGTACATGTAGCTAGGGGTTAGGAGACAGACACTGTAGGTACATGTAGCTAGGGACAGACACTGTGTACATGTAGCTAGGGGTTAGGAGACAGACACTATGTACATGTAGCTAGGGGTTAGGAGACAGACACTGTAGGTACATGTAGCTAGGGGTTAGGAGACAGACACTGTAGGGGTACATGTAGCTAGGGGTTAGAGACAGACACTATGTACATGTAGCTAGGGGTTAGGAGACAGACACTGTAGGTACATGTAGCTAGGGTTAGGAGACAGACACTGTAGGTACATGTAGCTAGGGGTTAGGAGACAGACACTATGTACATGTAGCTAGGGGTTAGGAGACAGACACTATGTACATGTAGCTAGGGGTTAGGAGACAGACACTGTAGGTACATGTAGCTAGGGGTTAGTGTACATGTAGCTAGGGGTTAGGAGACAGACACTGTAGGTACATGTAGCTAGGGGTTAGGAGACAGACACTGGTAGACACTGACATGTACATGTAGCTAGGGGTTAGGAGACAGACACTGTAGGTACATGTAGCTAGGGGTTAGGAGACAGACACTGTAGGTACATGTAGCTAGGGGTTAGGAGACAGACACTGTAGGTACATGTAGCTAGGGGTTAGGAGACAGACACTGTAGGTACATGTAGCTAGGGGTTAGTGTACATGTAGATAGGGGTTAGGAGACAGACACTATGTACATGTAGCTAGGGGTTAGGAGACAGACACTGTAGGTACATGTAGCTAGGGGTTAGGAGACAGACACTGTAGGTACATGTAGCTAGGGGTTAGGAGACAGACACTGTATGTACATGTAGCTAGGGGTTAGGAGACAGACACTGTAGGTACATGTAGCTAGGGGTTAGGAGACAGACACTGTAGGTACATGTAGCTAGGGGTTAGGAGACAGACACTGTAGGTACATGTAGCTAGGGGTTAGGAGACAGACACTGTAGGTACATGTAGCTAGGGGTTAGGAGACAGACACTGGTAGACACTGTAGGTACATGTAGCTAGGGGTTAGGAGACAGACACTGTAGGTACATGTAGCTAAGGGTTAGGAGACAGACACTGGTAGACACTGTAGGTACATGTAGCTAGGAGTTAGGAGACAGACACTGTAGGTACATGTAGCTAGGGGTTAGTGTACATGTAGCTAGGGGTTAGGAGACAGACACTGTGTACATGTAGCTAGGGGTTAGGAGACAGACACTGTATGTACATGTAGCTAGGGGTTAGGAGACAGACACTGTAGGTACATGTAGCTAGGGGTTAGGAGACAGACACTGTAGGTACATGTAGCTAGGGGTTAGGAGACAGACACTGTAGGTACATGTAGCTAGGGGTTAGGAGACAGACACTGTAGGTACATGTAGCTAGGGGTTAGGAGACAGACACTGTATGTACATGTAGCTAGGGGTTAGGAGACAGACACTGTATGTACATGTAGCTAGGGGTTAGGAGACAGACACTGTATGTACATGTAGCTAGGGGTTAGGAGACAGACACTGTATGTACATGTAGCTAGGGGTTAGGAGACAGACACTTTATGTACATGTAGCTAGGGGTTAGGAGACAGACACTGTAGGTACATGTAGCTAGGGGTTAGGAGACAGACACTGTGTACATGTAGCTAGGAGTTAGGAGACAGACACTATGTACATGTAGCTAGGGGTTAGTGTACATGTAGCTAGGGGTTAGGAGACAGACACTGTATGTACATGTAACTAGGGGTTAGGAGACAGACACTATGTACATGTAGCTAGGGGTTAGGAGACAGACACTATGTACATGTAGCTAGGGGTTAGGAGACAGACACTGGTAGACACTGTATGTACATGTAGCTAGGGGTTAGGAGACAGACACTGTAGGTACATGTAGCTAGGGGTTAGGAGACAGACACTATGTACATGTAGCTAGGGGTTAGGAGACAGACACTGTAGGTACATGTAGCTAGGAGTTAGGAGACAGACACTATGTACATGTAGCTAGGGGTTAGGAGACAGACACTGTAGGTACATGTAGCTAGGTGTTAGGAGACAGACACTATGTACATGTAGCTAGGGGTTAGGAGACAGACACTGTAGGTACATGTAGCTAGGAGTTAGGAGACAGACACTATGTACATGTAGCTAGGGGTTAGTGTACATGTAGCTAGGGGTTAGGAGACAGACACTATGTACATGTAGCTAGGGGTTAGGAGACAGACACTGTAGGTACATGTAGCTAGGGGTTAGTGTACATGTAGCTAGGGGTTAGGAGACAGACACTGTATGTACATGTAGCTAGGGGTTAGGAGACAGACACTGTAGGTACATGTAGCTAGGGGTTAGGAGACAGACACTGTAGGTACATGTAGCTAGGGGTTAGGAGACAGACACTGTAGGTACATGTAGCTAGGGGTTAGGAGACAGACACTGTATGTACATGTAGCTAGGGGTTAGGAGACAGACACTGGTAGACACTGTAGGTACATGTAGCTAGGGGTTAGGAGACAGACACTGTAGGTACATGTAGCTAGGGGTTAGGAGACACAGGAGTCGCTAGAGTGCGATGGGACAAGAACATCCCTGCAGGCCAAACCCTCCACTAACCCGGAAACGAACCAGGATCTGAGCCCGGACACGAACCAGGATCTGAGCCCAGACACGAACCAGGATCTGAGCACAGACACAAACCAGGATCTGAGCCCAGACACGAACCAGGATCTGAGCCCGGACACGAACCAGGATCTGAGCCCGGACACGAACCAGGATCTGAGCCCGGACACGAACCAGGATCTGAGCCCGGACACGAACCAGGATCTCTAGTTGCACTGCTAGCACTGCGATGTAGTGCCTTAGACCACTGCGCCACTCGGGAGGCCGAGTCTGTGAGTGTTAGTGTGAGTCTGTGCATGATAGCAGGATATACATGGAAACAGGGCTGAAAAGTGACTGGTAGCAGGAATATATAAATACTACGATAATATATACACTACCGTTCAAAAGTTTGGGGTCACTTAGAAATGTCCTTGTTTTTGAAAAGAAAAATAACAAATTGATCAGAAATACAGTGTAAACGTTGTTGTAAATGACTATTGTAGCTGGAAACAGCTGATTTTTAATGGAATATCTACATAGACGTACAGAGGCCCATTATCAGCAACCATCACTCCTGTGTTCCAATGGCACGTTGTTAGCTAATCCAAGTTAATCATTTTAAAAAGGCTAATTGATCATTAGAAAACCCTTTCGCAATTATGTTAGTAGAGCTGAAAACTGTTGTCCTGATTAAAGAAGCAATAAAACTGGCCTTCTTTAGACTAGTTGAGTATCCGGAGCATCAGCATTTGTGGGTTCAATTACATTCTCAAAATGGCCAAAAACAAATAACTTCCTTCTGAAACTCATCAGTCTATTCTTGTTCTGAACAAATTAAGGCTATTCCATGCGAGAAATTGCCAAGAAACTAAAGATCTCATACAACACTGTGTACTACTCCCTTTACAGAACAGAGCAAACTGGCTCTAACCAGAATAGAAAGAGGAGTGGGAGGCCCCGGTACACAACTGAGCAAGAGGACAAGTACATTAGTGTCTAGTTTGAGAAAGAGGCTTCACAAGTCCGCAACTGGCAGCTTCATTAAATAGTACCAGCAAAACAGCAGTCTCAACGTCAACAATGAAGAGGCGACTCCGGGAAACTGACCTTCTAAATTTCAGTGACCCCAAAGTTTTTAACGGTAGTGTACATGTAAACAGGACTAATAGCGTCCAGTAGCAGGATAAATAGATAGATACTAATGGTAATAAACTCAGCAAAAAAAGAAACCACCCTTTTTCAGGACCCTGTCTTTCAAAGATAATTCATAAAAATCCAAATAACATCACAGATCTTCATTGTAAAGGGTTTAAACACTGTTTCCCTGCTTGTTAAATGAACCATAAACAATGAACATGCACCTGTGGAACGGTCGTTAAGACACTAACAGCTTACAGACGGTAGGCAATTAAGGCCACAGTTATGAAACTTAGGACACTAAATTTATTTTATTTTAATTTTTTATTTCACCTTTATTTAACCAGGTAGGCTAGTTGAGAACAAGTTCTCATTTGCAACTGCGACCTGGCCAAGATAAAGCATAGCAGTGTGAACAGACAACACAGAGTTACACATGGAGTAAACAATTAACAAGTCAATAACACAGTAGAAAAAAAAGGAGAGTCTATATACAATGTGTGCAAAAGGCATGAGGAGGTAGGCGAATAATTACAATGTTGCAGATTAACACTGGAGTGATAAATGATCAGATGGTCATGTACAGGTAGAGATACTGGTGTGCAAAAGAGCAGAAAAGTAAATAAATATAAACAGTTTGGGGAAGAGGTAGGTAAATTGGGTGGGCTATTTACCGATAGACTATGTACAGCTGCAGCGATCGGTTAGCTGCTCAGATAGCAGATGTTTGAAGTTGGTGAGGGAGATAAAAGTCTCCAACTTCAGCGATTTTTGCAATTCGTTCCAGTCACAGGCATCAGAGAACTGGAACGAAAGGCGGCCAAATGAGGTGTTGGCTTTAGGGATGATCAGTGAGATACACCTGCTGGAGCGCGTGCTACGGATGGGTGTTGCCATCGTGACCAGTGAACTGAGATAAGGCGGAGCTTTACCTAGCATGGACTTGTAGATGACCTGGAGCCAGTGGGTCTGGCGACGAATATGTAGCGAGGGCCAGCCGACTAGAGCATACAAGTCGCAGTGGTGGGTGGTATAAGGTGCTTTAGTGACAAAACGGATGGCACTGTGATAAACTGCATCCAGTTTGCTGAGTAGAGTGTTGGAAGCAATTTTGTAGATGACATCGTCGAGGATCGGTAGGATAGTCAGTTTTACTAGGGAAAGTTTGGCGGCGTGAGTGAGGGAGGCTTTGTTGCGGAATAGAAAGCCGACTCTTGATTTGATTTTCGATTGGAGATGTTTGATATGAGTCTGGAAGGAGAGTTTACAGTCTAGCCAGACACCTAGGTACTTATAGATGTCCACATATTCAAGGTCGGAACCATCCAGGGTGGTGATGCTGGTCAGGCGTGCGGGTGCAGGCAGCGAACGGTTGAAAAGCATGCATTTGGTTTTACTAGCGTTTAAGCGCAGTTGGAGGCCACGGAAGGAGTGTTGTATGGCATTGAAGCTCGTTTGGAGGTTAGATAGCACAGTGTCCAAGGACGGGCCGGAATTATATAGAATGGTGTCGTCTGCGTAGAGGTGGATCAGGGAATCGCCCGCAGCAAGAGCAACATCATTGATATATACAGAGAAAAGAGTCGGCCCGAGGATTGAACCCTGTGGCACCCCCATGGAGACTGCCAGAGGACCGGACAGCATGCCCTCCGATTTGACACACTGAACTCTGTCTGCAAAGTAATTGGTGAACCAGGCAAGGCAGTCATCCGAAAAACCGAGGCTACTGAGTCTGCCGATAAGAATATGGTGATTGACAGAGTCGAAAGCCTTGGCAAGGTCGATGAAGACGGCTGCACAGTACTGTCTTTTATCGATGGTGGTTATGATATCGTTTAGTACCTTAAGCGTGGCTGAGGTGCACCCGTGACCGGCTCGGAAACCAGATTGCACAGCGGAGAAGGTACGGTGGGATTCGAGATGGTCAGTGACCTGTTTGTTGACTTGGCTTTCGAAGACCTTAGATAGGCAGGGCAGGATGGATATAGGTCTGTAACAGTTTGGGTCCAGGGTGTCTCCCCATTTGAAGAGGGGGATGACTGAGGCAGCTTTCCAATCCTTGGGGATCTCGGACGATATGAAAGAGAGGTTGAACAGGCTGGTAATAGGGGTTGCGACAATGGCGGCGGATAGTTTCAGAAATAGAGGGTCCAGATTGTCAAGCCCAGCTGATTTGTACGGGTCCAGGTTAAAGCAGCTCTTTCAGAACATCTGCTATCTGGATTTGGGTAAAGGAGAACCTGGAGAGGCTTGGGCGAGTAGTTGCAGGGGGGGGCGGAGCTATTGGCCGAGGTCTTTTTTGCTGAGTCTATATACACATGTAAAGAGGAGTAATAGTGATCGGTAGCAGGATAAATAGATACATACTAATGATAATGGCAATCAATAATCAATGACCAGTAGTAATACACACAAATTCTTATTTACACTGACGGCCTACCAAAAGGCCTCCTGCGGGGAGGGGGACTGGGAATCAAAATCACGACAAGAGAGACAACACAACATAAAGAGAGACCTAAGACAACAACATAGCAAGGCAGCAACACATGACAACACAGCATGGTAGTAACACAACATGGTATCAGCACAAAACATGGTACAAACATTATTGGGCACAGACAACAACACAAAGGCAAGAAGGTAGAGACAACAATACATCTAATCAATAAGAATTTTAGCAGCAGTGTAGGTGTGAGGGGGAGCAGTAGTTGTTAGCCATTTAACAGTCTTATGGACAGGGTAGAGAAGCTGTTTAGGAGTCTGTTGGTCTGAGCATCGATGCACCGGTACCGCCTGCTGTACCGCCTGCCGAACGGGAGCATTGAGAACAATCCATGTCTCGGGTGGCTGGAGTCTTTGGCCATTCATCAGGCCTTTAAGACACCGCCTGGTATGTATGTCCTGGATGGCTGGGAGCCCCCAGTGATATGGTGGGCCGTCTTCACCATCCTCTGTAGGGTCTTCTGGTCGCGGGCGGTGCAGTTGCCATACCAGACGTTGACACATCCAGTCAGGATGCTCTCGAGATGTAGAATCGGTTTGTAAGGCTGGTACTCTGTTCAGAGATGCTTAGTACTCTCTGGCATGACTCTACCGGTGTCTCTCAGCCTTTAGACGGCATGACTCTACCGGTGTCTCTCAGCCTTTAGGACGGCATGACTCTACCGGTGTCTCTCAGCCTTTAGGACGGCATGACTCTACCGGTGTCTCTCAGCCTTTAGGACGGCATGACTCTACCGGTGTCGCTCAGCCTTTAGGACGGCATGACTCTACCGGTGTCTCTCAGCCTTTAGACGGCATGACTCTACCGTTGTCTCTCAGCCTTTAGACGGCATGACTCTACCGGTGTCTCTCAGCCTTTAGACGGCATGACTCTACCGGTGTCTCTCAGCCTTTAGGACGGCATGACTGTGTCGCTCAGCCTTTAGGACGGCATGACTCTACCTCTCAGCCTTTAGACGGGTGTCGGTGTCTCTCAGCCTTTAGGACTCTACCGGTGTCTCTCAGCCTTTAGACGGCATGACTCTACCGGTGTCTCTCAGCCTTTAGGACGGCATGACTCTACCGGTGTCTCTCAGCCTTTAGGACGGCATGACTCTACCGGTGTCTCTCAGCCTTTAGGACGGCATGACTCTACCGGTGTCGCTCAGCCTTTAGGACGGCATGACTCTACCGGTGTCGCTCAGCCTTTAGGACGGCATGACTCTACCGGTGTCGCTCAGCCAGCCTTTGTCGCTCAGCCTTTAGGACGGCATGACTCTACCGGTGTCTCTCAGCCTTTAGACGGCATGACTCTACCGGTGTCTCTCAGCCTTTGACGGCATGACTCTACCGGTGTCTCTCAGCCTTTAGACGGCATGACTCTACCGGTGTCTCTCAGCCGGCATGACTCTACCGGTGTCTCTCAGCCTTTAGACGGCATGACTCTACCGGTGTCTCTCAGCCTTTAGACGGCATGACTCTACCGGTGTCTCTCAGCCTTTAGACGGCATGACTCTACCGGTGTCTCTCAGCCTTTAGACGGCATGCGGTGTCTCTTTTAGACGGCATGACTCTACCGGTGTCTCTCAGCCTTTAGACGGCATGACTCTACCGGTGTCTCTCAGCCTTTAGACGGCATGACTCTACCGGTGTCTCTCAGCCTTTAGACGGCATGACTCTACCGGTGTCTCTCAGCCTTTAGACGGCATGACTCTACCGGTGTCTCTCAGCCTTTAGACGGCATGACTCACCGGTGTCGCTCAGCCTTTAGAGCATGACTCACCGGTGTCGCTCAGCCAAACTGTGTCTCTTTTAAAACCGGTGTCTCTCAGCCTTTAGGAAGAAAAGAGCCAATGAGCAGGACACAGCAAATGGTTTTAAAATGGAAAATGACTTAATAGAAACTGGTTTCCTAAACCTTTGGTTTTCTAAGATGTTCACCAACCTTCCTCTCTGCAGCAGTTCCCAGTGGGCCGGTCCGGTGGTCATGTTGAAGGCTCCAGGGTAGACCAATAGTTGGCATCCTGAACACAGATAACAACAACATCCTCACTGTTCATTCATTACAACTTCAATACATTCCCTACTTCATATTAGTTTTATATACATGCCCCTTTGGGATCCTTTCTGCCCCTCTACCTACAATGGTTACCAGGTTGGTAAGACACCATGTTACCCTCACCTTTCTTAGAGTAGAGTTGGGCCAGCTCTGCAAACCTTATGTCATAGCAGATCCCTACACCCACCCTACAGTATGCTAGAGGAGACATGACAGAGAAGGGATAGTTAGAGTTAACCCAATACACAGTAACACGGGGTTAGAGTTAACCCAATACACAGTAACACGGGGTTAGAGTTAACCCAATACACAGTAACACGGGGTTAGAGTTAACCCAATACACAGTAACACAGGGTTAGAGTTAACCCAATACACAGTAACACAGGGTTAGAGTTAACCCAATACACAGTAACACAGGGTTAGAGTTAACCCAATACACAGTAACACGGGGTTAGAGTTAACCCAATACACAGTAACACAGGGTTAGAGTTAACCCAATACACAGTAACAGGGTTAGAGTTAACCCAATACACAGTAACACAGGGTTAGAGTTAACCCAATACACAGTAACACAGGGTTAGA
Organism: Oncorhynchus nerka; assembly: GCF_034236695.1. NCBI lineage: Eukaryota > Metazoa > Chordata > Actinopteri > Salmoniformes > Salmonidae > Oncorhynchus > Oncorhynchus nerka. The sequence goes on along the minus strand of NW_027040216.1, from coordinate 133,723 downwards.
GTTAACCCAATACACAGTAACACAGGGTTAGAGTTAACCCAATACACAGTAACACAGGGTTAGAGTTAACCCAATACACAGTAATTTACCAGACTATACCCAGCATGCTACAATGCAGGTTTGGAGGTGACACTATGTGTTGCGTCCCAAGTGGCACCATATTACTGGTCAAAAGAAGTGCACAAGTCGGCGAGTGGGTAACCCACCTCGACCATCCATCCCATCCGTGGCCAACGTGCAATCATTGGAGAATAAACTGGATGAGAGACTATCCTATCAATCACTGGAGAATAAACTGGATGAGCTCCGTTGGAGAGACTATCCTATCAATCACTGGAGAATAAACTGGATGAGCTCCGTTAGAGACTATCCTATCAATCACTGGAGAATAAACTGGATGAGCTCCGTTAGAGACTATCCTATCAATCACTGGAGAATAAACTGGATGAGCTCCGTTAGAGACTATCCTATCAATCACTGGAGAATAAACTGGATGAGCTCCGTTAGAGACTATCCTATCAATCACTGGAGAATAAACTGGATGAGCTCCGTTAGGACATCCTATCAATCACTGGAGAATAAACTGGATCTTACTATCCTATCAATCACTGGAGAATAAACTGGATGAGCTCCGTTAGAGACTATCCTATCAATCACTGGAGAATAAACTGGATGAGCTCCGTTAGAGACTATCTTACACGGGACATTAATCTGGATCTTATGTTTCACAGTTGGCTGAACGACAACATGGATTAGCAGTTGGTTTTCCGTGCATCGGCTGCATCCGTTAAGACAAGGGGTGGCATTCTGAGTCTATTTGTCAATAACAGCTGCTTGACTGAGGTGAGTACCTCGTGATAAGCTGTACACCACACTATTTACCAAAGAGAGTTTTCATCTATATTTTTCATAGCCGTCGATTTACCACCACAAACCAATGCTGGCACTAAGACCGCACTCAACGAGCTGTATAAGGCCATAAGCAAACTGCTCATCCATAGGTGGCTCTCCTAGTGGCCGTGGACTTTAATGCAGGAAAACTTTAATCCGTTTCACCTCATTTCTACCAGCATGTCACATGTGCAACCAGAGGAAAAAAAAAAAAACTCTAGACCACCTTTACTCCAAACACAGAGATGTGTACAAAGCTCTCCCTCACCCTCCATTTGTTAAATCTGCCCATAATTCTATCCTCCTGATTCCTGCGTACAAGCAAAAACAGAAGCAGGAAGTACCAGTGACTCACTCAATACGGAAGTGGTCAGATGACACAGATGCTAAGCTACAGGACTGTTTTGGTAGCACTGGAATATGTTCTGGAATTCATCAGATGACATTGAGGAATACACCACCTCAGTCACCGGCTTCATTAATAAGTGCATTGATGACGTCATCCCCACAGTGACCGTACGTACATATAGTACCCTATGATGAAATTTACAGACCTCTCTCATCTTTTTAAGTGGGAGAACTTGCACAATTGGTGGCTGACTAAATACTTTTTTTGCCCCACTGTACGTACACCAACCAGAAGCCATGGATTACAGGCAACATTCACACTGAGCTAAAGGCTGAAGCTGCCACTAATCCGGACGCTTATAAGGAATCCCATTATGCCCTCAGACGAACCATCAAACAGGCAAAGCATCAATTCAGGACTAAGATTGAATCCTACTACACCGGCTCTGATGCTCTTGGATGTGGCAGGGCTTGACAACTATTAGAGACAAAGGGAAACCCATTAACACGTCCCATTAACATCGACGGGGCTGTAGTGGAGCGGGTCGAGAGCTTCAAGTTCGTTGTTGTCCACATCACCAACAAACTAACATGGTCCAAACCCAAAGACATTCATGAAGAGGGAACTTTATATAGTCTTGTTAATGTTATTTGATCGTGTTACTTTTTTAAATTTAGTTTATTTAGTACATATTTTATTAACTGCATTTTTGGTTTTATTATTTTATTTAACCTTTATTTAACTGGGCAAGTCAGTTAAGAACAAATTCTTATTTACAATGACGGCCTACCCCGGCCAAACCCGGACGACGCTGGGCCAATTGTGCGCCGCCCTATGTGACTGCCAATCACGGCTGGTTGTGATACAGCCTGGAATCAAACCAGGGTCTGTAGTGACGCCTCTTGCACTGAGATGCAGTACATTAGAACGCTGCGCCACTCGGAAGCCTGAGGTTAAGGGCTTGTAAGTCAGCATTTCACTGTAAGATCTACACAGGTTGTATTCGGCGCATGTGGCACATATAATTTGATTTGACTACATAGGGAATAGGGTGCCATTTGGGACGCGAACTCAGAGACTCACGCGTGTCAAACACTGACAGGGTGCTCCCTGGGCTCAGTGTCTCCGACTCCTGGAAACGGATCTTCCCTGGAACGTCGATGTCAAAGAGGTGGATCTTCAAGAGGAATAGTGGTAAATATGAATGTACGGAAATGAAATACAGCTAGTGTCCTGTGAAAGCATTTCTCCCCTCATAAAGTTGGAGTCATACTGTATGCATGTGTTATACATGTATATGTCCCTTGTGCCTGTTCCTACCTTCCTGTGTCTGAGCACCGTGTTCCTACCTTCCTGTGTCTGAGCACCGTGTTCCTACCTTCCTGTGTCTGAGCACCGTGTTCCTACCTTCCTGTGTCTGAGCACCGTGTTCCTACCTTCCTGTGTCTGAGCACCGTGTTCCTACCTTCCTGTGTCTGAGCACCGTGTTCCTACCTTCCTGTGTCTGAGCACCGTGTTCCTACCTTCCTGTGTCTGAGCACCGTGTTCCTACCTTCCTGTGTCTGAGCACCGTGTTCCTACCTTCCTGTGTCTGAGCACCGTGTTCCTACCTTCCTGTGTCTGAGCACCGTGTTCCTACCTTCCTGTGTCTGAGCACCGTGTTCCTACCTTCCTGTGTCTGAGCACCGTGTTCCTACCTTCCTGTGTCTGAGCACCGTGTTCCTACCTTCCTGTGTCTGAGCACCGTGTTCCTACCTTCCTGTGTCTGAGCACCGTGTTCCTACCTTCCTGTGTCTGAGCACCGTGTTCCTACCTTCCTGTGTTTGAGCACCAGGCTGCCATCAGGTCCAAACACTGGACAGGTGTTATACAGCTTCCCTCCATCATCCTCCTCAGGGATGGAGCCTGAATACACCAATACATCACAGCCCACTGTTTAACACACAGCTCATTAACACACAGCTCATTAACACACAGCTCATTAACACACAGCTCATATATTAACGGCTGTCCAGCTACGGGGACAGTCCCAACAGGCTGTCCAGCTACGGGGACAGTCCCAACAGGCTGTCCAGCTACGGGGACAGTCCCAACAGGCTGTCCAGCTACGGGGACAGTCCCAACAGGCTGTCCAGCCACGGGGACAGTCCCAACAGGCTGTCCAGCCACGGGGACAGTCCCAACAGGCTGTCCAGCCACGGGGACAGTCCCAACAGGCTGTCCAGCTACGGGGACAGTCCCAACAGGCTGTCCAGCTACGGGGACAGTCCCAACAGGCTGTCCAGCTACGGGGACAGTCCCAACAGGCTGTCCAGCTACGGGGACAGTCCCAACAGGCTGTCCAGCCACGGGACAGTCCCAACAGGCTGGACAGTCCCAACAGGCTGTCCAGCCACGGGGACAGTCCCAACAGGCTGTCCAGCCACGGGGACAGTCCCAACAGGCTGTCCAGCCACTGGGACAGTCCCAACAGGCTGTCCAGCCACGGGACAGTCCCACAGGCTGTCCAGCCACGGGGACAGTCCCACAGGCTGTCCAGCACGGGGACAGTCCCAACAGGCTGTCCAGCTACGGGGACAGTCCCAACAGGCTGTCCAGCCACGGGGACAGTCCCAACAGGCTGTCCAGCCACGGGGACAGTCCCAACAGGCTGTCCAGCCACGGGGACAGTCCCAACAGGCTGTCCAGCCACGGGGACAGTCCCACAGGCTGTCCAGCCACGGGGACAGTCCCAACAGGCTGTCCAGCTACGGGGACAGTCCCAACAGGCTGTCCAGCTACGGGGACAGTCCCAACAGGCTGTCCAGCTACGGGGACAGTCCCAACAGGCTGTCCAGCTACGGGGACAGTCCCAACAGGCTGTCCAGCTACGGGGACAGTCCCAACAGGCTGTCCAGCTACGGGGACAGTCCCAACAGGCTGTCCAGCTACGGGGACAGTCCCAACAGGCTGTCCAGCTACGGGGACAGTCCCACCGGCTGTCCAGCTACGGGGACAGTCCCAACAGGCTGTCCAGCCACTGGGACAGTCCCACAGGCTGTCCAGCCACTGGGACAGTCCCACCGGCTGTCCAGCCACGGGGACAGTCCCAACAGGCTGTACAGCCACGGGGACAGTCCCAACAGGCTGTACAGCCACGGGGACAGTCCCAACAGGCTGTACAGCCACGGGGACAGTCCCAACAGGCTGTACAGCCACGGGGACAGTCCCAACAGGCTGTACAGCCACGGGGACAGTCCCAACAGGCTGTACAGCCACGGGGACAGTCCCAACAGGCTGTACAGCCACGGGGACAGTCCCAACAGGCTGTACAGCCACGGGACAGTCCCAACAGGCTGTACGGGGACAGTCCCAACAGGCTGTACAGCCACGGGACAGTCCCAACAGGCTGTACAGCCACGGGGACAGTCCCAACAGGCTGTCCAGCCACGGGGACAGTCCCAACAGGCTGTCCAGCACGGGGACAGTCCCAACAGGCTGTCCAGCTACGGGGACAGTCCCAACAGGCTGTCCAGCTACGGGGACAGTCCCAACAGGCTCCAGTCCAGTCCCAACAGGCTGTACGGGGACAGTCCCAACAGGCTGTCCAGCTACGGGGACAGTCCCAACAGGCTGTCCAGCTACGGGGACAGTCCCAACAGGCTGTCCCCAGCTGTCCAGCCACGGGGACAGTCCCAACAGGCTGTCCAGCAGTCCCAACAGGCTGGGGACAGTCCCAACAGGCTGTCCAGCCACGGGGACAGTCCCATCAGGCTGTCCAGCTACGGGGACAGTCCCAACAGGCTGTCCAGCTACGGGGACAGTCCCAACAGGCTGTCCAGCTACGGGGACAGTCCCAATGGCTGTCCAGCTACGGGGACAGTCCCAATGGCTGTCCAGCTACGGGGACAGTCCCAATGGCTGTCCAGCTACGGGGACAGTCCCAACAGGCTGTCCAGCTACGGGGACAGTCCCAAACAGGCTGTCCAGCTACGGGGACAGTCCCAACAGGCTGTCCAGCTACGGGGACAGTCCCAACAGGCTGTCCAGCTACGGGGACAGTCCCAACAGGCTGTCCAGCTACGGGGACAGTCCCAACAGGCTGTCCAGCTACGGGGACAGTCCCAACAGGCTGTCCAGCTACGGGGACAGTCCCAACAGGCTGTCCAGCTACGGGGACAGTCCCAACAGGCTGTCCAGCTACGGGGACAGTCCCAACAGGCTGTCCAGCTACGGGGACAGTCCCAACAGGCTGTCCAGCTACGGGGACAGTCCCAACAGGCTGTCCAGCTACGGGGACAGTCCCAATGGCTGTACAGCTACGGGGACAGTCCCAATGGCTGTCCAGCTACGGGGACAGTCCCAATGGCTGTCCAGCTACGGGGACAGTCCCAATGGCTGTCCAGCTACGGGGACAGTCCCAAACAGGCTGTCCAGCTACGGGGACAGTCCCAAACAGGCTGTCCAGCTACGGGGACAGTCCCAACAGGCTGTCCAGCTACGGGGACAGTCCCAACAGGCTGTCCAGCTACGGGGACAGTCCCAAACAGGCTGTCCAGCTACGGGGACAGTCCCAACAGGCTGTCCAGCTACGGGGACAGTCCCAACAGGCTGTCCAGAGTTCCTCTCACCTCCCACCAGATATACCTGGCTCTCCTTGGCTGCCTCAGACAGAACCTGACTGGATTCTCCAGGGATCTTCTCTGCATACTCAGGGAAGAAGGCAGTGCCATAGGGGGAGTTGAAGCACTCCTGTACATGTCAATATAATCTGTTTGGATGGTTTTATGGGAAACAACTGGCACAGTAACCTTTCTAATGAGATGTCAATCAACAAATAAAACAAGTCAATATTAATTCCTGGGAAAAAATATCAATTGTTCCACTGATGGAAATCAAATCATATTTCCCATCAGCAGTTGTCACAAAGTGGTTTACAGTAGCCCCCGCCTAGGCCACAAAGAGCAACAAAAGCAGGAGAGACAGCACAGTGGCCTAGGCCACAAAGAGCAACAAAAGCAGAAGAGAGACAGCACAGTGGCCAGGAAAAACTCCCCAGAAGGAAGACATCTAGAGAGGAACCAGGCTCATGGGGTGGCGTACTCACAGGTAAGACCACCAATTTGGCCCCCTGCGCAGCTGCTTCTTTGATCAGCCCTCGGGCTCTGGAGAGGTTGTCAGCTTTGACCTTCGTCACATGTAGCTGAACCACTGCTAGACGGAACTCTGGGGCGGAAACAGAATGGTCATTCAGACACCAATGTTCAAAAACTCTGCCATGATATGCAAAAAATACATGCTGTCTTTGCGCATTACATAATTCTGCTCAGTTCTGCTAAAGGTCAATGACCAGACACTACAATGATCAACATTGGGAGTATTTTAATATAATATAATCATTTTAAGTCTATAAAAGGGGGGCACGTAACCTCGCTGTTAAGAGCGTTGGGCCAGTAACCAAAAGGTCGCTGGTTCGACACTCCCTGAGCCAACTAGGTTAATAGAAAAAGTCAGCGAACATGAGCAAGGCGCTTAACCCTCACTGCTCCTGTCGTCGCCCTGGATAACAGCATCTGCTAAAAGGTCCAAAATATAAGTGAAGACTGCACAGGTGGACATTTCAACTGCTACAACTTCACTACCAGCAGCATTCCACCCTGCATACCACTGCTGGCTTGCTTCTGAAGCTAAGCAGGGTTGGTCCTGGTCAGCAGCATACCACCCTGCATACCACTGCTGGCTTGCTTCTGAAGCTAAGCAGGGTTGGTCCTGGTCAGCAGCATACCACCCTGCATACCACTGCTGGCTTGCTTCTGAAGCTAAGCAGGGTTGGTCCTGGTCAGTTCCATGATGGGAGACCAGGTGGTGTTGGAGGGCCAGTAGGAGGCACTCTGTCCTCTGGTCAAAATAAAATATCCCAATACCCTGGGTGCCCTATGTAGGGTGCTGTCTTTCGGATAGGACGTTAAACGGGTGTCCTGACTCTCTGAGGTCATTAAAGATCCCATGGCACTTATCGTAAGAGTAGGGGTGTTAACCCCGGTGTCCTGGCTAAATTTCCAATCTGGCCCTCAAACCATCACGGTCGCCTAATAATCCCCAGTTTACAATTGGCTCATTAATCCCTCTCCCCTGTAACTATTCCCCAGGTCGTTGCTGTAAATGAGAACGTGTTCTCAGTCAACTTACCTGGTAAAATAACGGATAAATAAAACTACATGCATTTAAAATAAATACTTGCCTATTTTCAGCTGTCAACAACAGAGCCAATGTCACATTTGAGCTGGAACTCTCAACATAGCTAGCTCGAAAATAAAGCTAATGTTGTCACCTGTAAAAGCCAGTTATGCTTCAATAGCTAGCTTTTTGTACTTACTAGACATTGTCTTGGCCAATAGAGACATTAATGCTTGCAGCAGTTTGCAGGATTCGTGTTCTCATAATATGAACGTGAAAAACATATCTTCTTCCGGGTCTATGCTGGACATCTTTTCAAAATAAAGGTCTTTTGTTTTAGTTCAAGCACTTAGTACAGTTTATGCGCATATGTAGCTGGCAAGCCCAACCGACCAGCAGATACCACTATTATTAATTGTATGTCATTAGCACGACGGTTCTTATTATACCTCAGTGGCTCCGACCGATTGCGCCCGTCTTTCTGTGGAACGGTTGTCACTAGTTACCACAATCACAAAGTCATAAACCCCGCCCATTTCGCTCTTCTTAAAATCTTCTTTAAACCTAATCCTAAACATTAACCTTCATTTTTAACAACATACATTTCAACAACAGACATTTCAACAACATACTGGTTATAGTGGTTCCAAATGTTGAATAGGAAAAACAAAAACTTAATTCAAGAGATTAGAAATCGCCTTAAAAAAACAGTGATACTGTATATACTGAACAAAAATATAAACGCAACATGCAACAATTTCAACGATGTTCCTGAGTTAGAGTTCATATAAAGCAAATCAGTCAATGTAATTAAATCATTTAGGCCCTATTCTATGGATGTCAAATAACTGAGCATGGGCGCATCCAGCCAATCACAATGAGTTTTCTCCCACAAATTTTAGGGTGGCCTGTTTTTCTCCCCAGCAAAAGGTGCACCTGTGATCATGCTGTTTAATCAGCTTCTTCATATGCCACACCTGTCAGGTGGATGGATTATCTTGGCAAAGGAGAAATGCTCACTAACAGGGATGGAAACACATTTCTGAGAAATAAGCTTTTTGTATGTATGGAAAATACATCTACTATTGTTACTAATGCTACTGCCGCTACTTTTATTAGATTTTTTTATTTCACCTTTATTTAACCAGGTAGGCCAGTTGAGAACACCTTTATTTAACCAGGTAGGCTAGTTGAGAACACCTTTATTTAACCAGGTAGGCTAGTTGAGAACACCTTTATTTAACCAGGTAGGCCAGTTGAGAACACCTTTATTTAACCAGGTAGGCTAGTTGAGAACACCTTTATTTAACCAGGTAGGCTAGTTGAGAACACCTTTATTTAACCAGGTAGGCTAGTTGAGAACACCTTTATTTAACCAGGTAGGCTAGTTGAGAACACCTTTATTTAACCAGGTAGGCCAGTTGAGAACACCTTTATTTAACCAGGTAGGCCAGTTGAGAACACCTTTATTTAACCAGGTAGGCCAGTTGAGAACACCTTTATTTAACCAGGTAGGCTAGTTGAGAACACCTTTATTTAACCAGGTAGGCCAGTTGAGAACTTTATTTAACCAGGTAGGCTAGTTGAGAACACCTTTATTTAACCAGGTAGGCTAGTTGAGAACACCTTTATTTAACCAGGCTAGTTGAGAACACCTTCATTTAACCAGGTAGGCCAGTTGGAACACCTTTATTTAACCAGGTAGGCTAGTTGAGAACACCTTTATTTAACCAGGTAGGCTAGTTGAGAACACCTTTATTTAACCAGGTAGGCCAGTTGAGAACACCTTTATTTAACCAGGTAGGCTAGTTGAGAACACCTTTATTTAACCAGGTAGGCTAGTTGAGAACACCTTTATTTAACCAGGTAGGCTAGTTGAGAACACCTTTATTTAACCAGGTAGGCTAGTTGAGAACACCTTTATTTAACCAGGTAGGTGAGTTGAGAACACCTTTATTTAACCAGGTAGGCTAGTTGAGAACACCTTTATTTAACCAGGTAGGCTAGTTGAGAACACCTTTATTTAACCAGGTAGGCCAGTTGAGAACACCTTTATTTAACCAGGTAGGCTAGTTGAGAACACCTTTATTTAACCAGGTAGGCCAGTTGAGAACACCTTTATTTAACCAGGTAGGCCAGTTGAGAACACCTTTATTTAACCAGGTAGGCTAGTTGAGAACACCTTTATTTAACCAGGTAGGCCAGTTGAGAACACCTTTATTTAACCAGGTAGGCTAGTTGAGAACACCTTTATTTAACCAGGTAGGCTAGTTGAGAACACCTTTATTTAACCAGGTAGGCTAGTTGAGAACACCTTCATTTAACCAGGTAGGCCAGTTGAGAACACCTTTATTTAACCAGGTAGGCTAGTTGAGAACACCTTTATTTAACCAGGTAGGCTAGTTGAGAACACCTTTATTTAACCAGGTAGGCCAGTTGAGAACACCTTTATTTAACCAGGTAGGCTAGTTGAGAACACCTTTATTTAACCAGGTAGGCTAGTTGAGAACACCTTTATTTAACCAGGTAGGCTAGTTGAGAACACCTTTATTTAACCAGGTAGGCTAGTTGAGAACACCTTTATTTAACCAGGTAGGTGAGTTGAGAACACCTTTATTTAACCAGGTAGGCTAGTTGAGAACACTTTATTTAACCAGGTAGGCTAGTTGAGAACACCTTTATTTAACCAGGTAGGTGAGTTGAGAACACCTTTATTTAACCAGGTAGGCTAGTTGAGAACACCTTTATTTAACCAGGTAGGCTAGTTGAGAACACCTTTATTTAACCAGGTAGGTGAGTTGAGAACACCTTTATTTAACCAGGTAGGCTAGTTGAGAACACCTTTATTTAACCAGGTAGGCTAGTTGAGAACACCTTTATTTAACCAGGTAGGCCAGTTGAGAACACCTTTATTTAACCAGGTAGGCCAGTTGAGAACACCTTTATTTAACCAGGTAGGCTAGTTGAGAACACCTTTATTTAACCAGGTAGGCTAGTTGAGAACACCTTTATTTAACCAGGTAGGCCAGTTGAGAACACCTTTATTTAACCAGGTAGGCTAGTTGAGAACACCTTTATTTAACCAGGTAGGCTAGTTGAGAACACCTTTATTTAACCAGGTAGTTGAGAACACCTTTATTTAACCAGGTAGGCTAGTTGAGAACACCTTTATTTAACCAGGTAGGCTAGTTGAGAAACTTTATTTAACCAGGTAGGTGAGTTGAGAACACCTTTATTTAACCAGGTAGGCTAGTTGAGAACACCTTTATTTAACCAGGTAGGCTAGTTGAGAACACCTTTATTTAACCAGGTAGGCTAGTTGAGAACACCTTTATTTAACCAGGTAGGCTAGTTGAGAACACCTTTATTTAACCAGGTAGGCTAGTTGAGAACACCTTTATTTAACCAGGTAGGCTAGTTGAGAACACCTTTATTTAACCAGGTAGGCTAGTTGAGAACACCTTTATTTAACCAGGTAGGCTAGTTGAGAACACCTTTATTTAACCAGGTAGGCTAGTTGAGAACACCTTTATTTAACCAGGTAGGCCAGTTGAGAACACCTTTATTTAACCAGGTAGGCCAGTTGAGAACACATTTATTTAACCAGGTAGGCCAGTTGAGAACACCTTTATTTAACCAGGTAGGTGAGTTGAGAACACCTTTATTTAACCAGGTAGGCCAGTTGAGAACACCTTTATTTAACCAGGTAGGCTAGTTGAGAACACCTTTATTTAACCAGGTAGGCTAGTTGAGAACACCTTTATTTAACCAGGTAGGCTAGTTGAGAACACCTTTATTTAACCAGGTAGGCTAGTTGAGAACACCTTTATTTAACCAGGTAGGCTAGTTGAGAACACCTTTATTTAACCAGGTAGGCTAGTTGAGAACACCTTTATTTAACCAGGTAGGCCAGTTGAGAACACCTTTATTTAACCAGGTAGGTGAGTTGAGAACACCTTTATTTAACCAGGTAGGCCATTTGAGAACACCTTTATTTAACCAGGTAGGCTAGTTGAGAACACCTTTATTTAACCAGGTAGGCTAGTTGAGAACACCTTTATTTAACCAGGTAGGCTAGTTGAGAACACCTTTATTTAACCAGGTAGGCTAGTTGAGAACACCTTTATTTAACCAGGTAGGCTAGTTGAGAACACCTTTATTTAACCAGGTAGGCTAGTTGAGAACACCTTTATTTAACCAGGTAGGCTAGTTGAGAACACCTTCATTTAACCAGGTAGGCCAGTTGAGAACACCTTTATTTAACCAGGTAGGCTAGTTGAGAACACCTTTATTTAACCAGGTAGGCTAGTTGAGAACACCTTTATTTAACCAGGTAGGCCAGTTGAGAACACCTTTATTTAACCAGGTAGGCTAGTTGAGAACACCTTTATTTAACCAGGTAGGCTAGTTGAGAACACCTTTATTTAACCAGGTAGGCTAGTTGAGAACACCTTTATTTAACCAGGTAGGCTAGTTGAGAACACCTTTATTTAACCAGGTAGGCTAGTTGAGAACACCTTTATTTAACCAGGTAGGTGAGTTGAGAACACCTTTATTTAACCAGGTAGGCTAGTTGAGAACACCTTTATTTAACCAGGTAGGCTAGTTGAGAACACCTTTATTTAACCAGGTAGGCTAGTTGAGAACACCTTTATTTAACCAGGTAGGCTAGTTGAGAACACCTTTATTTAACCAGGTAGGCTAGTTGAGAAACTTTATTTAACCAGGTAGGTGAGTTGAGAACACCTTTATTTAACCAGGTAGGCTAGTTGAGAACACCTTTATTTAACCAGGTAGGCTAGTTGAGAACACCTTTATTTAACCAGGTAGGCCAGTTGAGAACACCTTTATTTAACCAGGTAGGCCAGTTGAGAACACCTTTATTTAACCAGGTAGGCTAGTTGAGAACACCTTTATTTAACCAGGTAGGCTAGTTGAGAACACCTTTATTTAACCAGGTAGGTGAGTTGAGAACACCTTTATTTAACCAGGTAGGCTAGTTGAGAACACCTTTATTTAACCAGAACACCTTTATTTAACCAGGTAGGCTAGTTGAGAACACCTTTATTTAACCAGGTAGGCAGAACACCTTTATTTAACCAGGTAGGCTAGTTGAGAACACCTTTATTTAACCAGGTAGTTGAGAACACCTTTATTTAACCAGGTAGGCCAGTTGAGAACACCTTTATTTAACCAGGTAGGCTAGTTGAGAACACTTTATTTAACCAGGTAGGCTAGTTGAGAACACCTTTATTTAACCAGGTAGGTAGAGAACACCTTTATTTAACCAGGTTAGTTGAGAACACCTTTATTTAACCAGGTAGGCTAGTTGAGAACACCTTTATTTAACCAGGTAGGCTAGTTGAGAACACCTTTATTTAACCAGGTAGGCTAGTTGAGAACACCTTTATTTAACCAGGTAGGCTAGTTGAGAACACCTTTATTTAACCAGGTAGGCTAGTTGAGAACACCTTTATTTAACCAGGTAGGCTAGTTGAGAACACCTTTATTTAACCAGGTAGGCTAGTTGAGAACACCTTTATTTAACCAGGTAGGCTAGTTGAGAACACCTTTATTTAACCAGGTAGGCTAGTTGAGAACACCTTTATTTAACCAGGTAGACTAGTTGAGAACACCTTTATTTAACCAGGTAGGCCAGTTGAGAACACCTTTATTTAACCAGGTAGGTGAGTTGAGAACACCTTTATTTAACCAGGTAGGCCAGTTGAGAACACCTTTATTTAACCAGGTAGGCTAGTTGAGAACACCTTTATTTAACCAGGTAGGCTAGTTGAGAACACCTTTATTTAACCAGGTAGGCTAGTTGAGAACACCTTTATTTAACCAGGTAGGCTAGTTGAGAACACCTTTATTTAACCAGGTAGGCAGTTGAGAACACCTTTATTTAACCAGGTAGGCTAGTTGAGAACACCTTTATTTAACCAGGTAGGCCAGTTGAGAACACCTTTATTTAACCAGGTAGGTAGGCAGGTAGGCCAGTTGAGAACACCTTTATTTAACCAGGTGGGCTAGTTGAGAACACCTTTATTTAACCAGGTAGGCTAGTTGGAACACCTTTATTTAACCAGGTAGGAGTTGAGAACACCTTTATTTAACCAGGTAGGCCAGTTGAGAACACCTTTATTTAACCAGGTAGGCTAGTTGAGAACACCTTTATTTAACCAGGTAGGCTAGTTGAGAACACCTTTATTTAACCAGGTAGGCTAGTTGAGAACACCTTTATTTAACCAGGTAGGCTAGTTGAGAACACCTTCATTTAACCAGGTAGGCCAGTTGAGAACACCTTTATTTAACCAGGTAGGCTAGTTGAGAACACCTTTATTTAACCAGGTAGGCTAGTTGAGAACACCTTTATTTAACCAGGTAGGCCAGTTGAGAACACCTTTATTTAACCAGGTAGGCTAGTTGAGAACACCTTTATTTAACCAGGTAGGCCAGTTGAGAACACCATTATTTAACCAGGTATGCCAGTTGAGAACACCTTTATTTAACCAGGTAGGCTAGTTGAGAACACCTTTATTTAACCAGGTAGGCTAGTTGAGAACACCTTTATTTAACCAGGTAGGCTAGTTGAGAACACCTTTATTTAACCAGGTAGACTAGTTGAGAACACCTTTATTTAACCAGGTAGGCCAGTTGAGAACACCTTTATTTAACCAGGTAGGTGAGTTGAGAACACCTTTATTTAACCAGGTAGGCCAGTTGAGAACACCTTTATTTAACCAGGTAGGCTAGTTGAGAACACCTTTATTTAACCAGGTAGGCTAGTTGAGAACACCTTTATTTAACCAGGTAGGCTAGTTGAGAACACCTTTATTTAACCAGGTAGGCTAGTTGAGAACACCTTTATTTAACCAGGTAGGCTAGTTGAGAACACCTTTATTTAACCAGGTAGGCTAGTTGAGAACACCTTTATTTAACCAGGTAGGCCAGTTGAGAACACCTTTATTTAACCAGGTAGGTGAGTTGAGAACACCTTTATTTAACCAGGTAGGCCAGTTGAGAACACCTTTATTTAACCAGGTGGGCTAGTTGAGAACACCTTTATTTAACCAGGTAGGCTAGTTGAGAACACCTTTATTTAACCAGGTAGGCTATTTGAGAACACCTTTATTTAACCAGGTAGGCCAGTTGAGAACACCTTTATTTAACCAGGTAGGCTAGTTGAGAACACCTTTATTTAACCAGGTAGGCTAGTTGAGAACACCTTTATTTAACCAGGTAGGCTAGTTGAGAACACCTTTATTTAACCAGGTAGGCTAGTTGAGAACACCTTCATTTAACCAGGTAGGCCAGTTGAGAACACCTTTATTTAACCAGGTAGGCTAGTTGAGAACACCTTTATTTAACCAGGTAGGCTAGTTGAGAACACCTTTATTTAACCAGGTAGGCCAGTTGAGAACACCTTTATTTAACCAGGTAGGCTAGTTGAGAACACCTTTATTTAACCAGGTAGGCCAGTTGAGAACACCATTATTTAACCAGGTATGCCAGTTGAGAACACCTTTATTTAACCAGGTAGGCTAGTTGAGAACACCTTTATTTAACCAGGTAGGCCAGTTGAGAACACCTTTATTTAACCAGGTAGGCCAGTTGAGAACAAGTTCTCATTTATGTAGATATCCATTAAAAATCAGCCGTTTCCAACTACAATAGTCATTTACAACATTGATGCTCCTGTATGGATGGAAAATACATCTACTATTGTTACTAATGCTACATTAACAACGTCTACACTGCATTTCTGATCAATTTGATGTTATTTTAATAGGCAAAAAATGTCATTTTCTTTCAAAAACAAGGACATTTCCAAGTGACCCCAAAGTGTTGAACAATAGTGTACATATAAATATATAGATGAGCAATGACAGAGAGCAGCAAATCAAATCAAATCAAGATAAGAGCAGCTTAGGCAAGATGCAATGGATTGTATAAAATACAGTATATACATATCAAATGAGTCATGCAAGATATGTAAACATTATTAAAGTGACTAGTGTTCCAGTGTTTTAGGTGGCCAATGATTTCAAGTCTGTATGTAGGCAGCAGCCTCTCTGTGCTAGGCAGTGGTTTTGGGTGGTTGTTGTCCTTGATGATCTTTATGGCCTTCCTGTAACATCGGGTGGTGTAGGTGTCCTGGAAGCTGTTCCAAATGACTTGACTGTCATTCTGAAAATGTCTTCCTGGATCAGATGATGATGTGTGAAAATAACATAATTAAACAGCTGGACACCAAATGCACATCCAACAAGTATTATGCATTATTATTGAAGAACCACGTTAATGACAGTATCGATTTAGGTTATATAGACGAGCCGTCAACGTTTTCCAAGTGCCAAGTGGACACAGGAGCCCCGGGGCCAAGGCCCTCCAAAACAGGCAACTTCGGCCCCAATCGGCTCCTCGTGACGGTTGGACAGATGGAAATGGTCTCGATTTTAAAGACGACTCGTCAACTTTTGCCAAGTGCCAAGTGGACACAGGAGCCCCGAGGCCCTCCAAAACAGGCAACTTCGGGCCCCATCGGCACCTCGTGACGGTTGGACAGATGGAAATGGTCTCGATTTTAAAGACGAGCCGTCAACTTTTTCCAAGTGCCAAGTGGACACAGGAGCCCCTAGGCCCTCCAAAACAGGCAACTTCGGGCCCCATCGGCACCTCGTGACGGTTGGACAGATGGAAATGGTCTCGATTTTAAAGACGAGCCGTCAACTTTTTCCAAGTGCCAAGTGGACACAGGAGCCCCTAGGCCCTCCAAAACAGGCAACTTCAGGCCCCATTGGCTCCTCGTGACGGTTGGATAGATAGGATTGGTCTCGGTTGGACATTTGAACTCGGTTTGGAAACATGAGCCATGGCCCCGTTAGAAACATGAGCCACACTTGGTTAGATAGGATTGGTCTCGGTTGGACATTTGAACTCGGTTTGGAAACATGAGCCATTGCCCCGTTGGAAAAATGAGCCACGGTTGTATAGATAGGATTGGTCTCAGTTGGACATTAGTCTCGGTTGGACATTTGAACTCGGTTTGGAAACATGAGCCACGGCCCCATTGGAGACACAAGCCACGGTTGGATAGATAGGATTGGTCTCGGTTGGACATTTGAACTTGGTTTGGAAACATGAGCCATGGCCCCGTTGGAAACATGAGCCACGGTTGGATAGATAGCATTGGTCTCAGTTGGACATTTGAACTAAGTTTTGAAACATGAGCCACGGTTGGATAGATAGGATTGGTCTCAGTTGGACATTTGAACTCGGTTTGGAAACATGAGCCATGGCCCCGTTGGAAACATGAGCCACGGTTGGATAGATAGCATTGGTCTCAGTTGGACATTTGAACTCGGTTTGGAAACATGAGCCATGGCCCCGTTGGAAACATGAGCCACGGTTGGATAGATAGCATTGGTCTCGGTTGGACATTTGAACTCAGTGTTGAAACATGAGCCATGGCCCCGTTAGAAACATGAGCTATGGCCCCGTTGGAAACATGAGCTAAGGCCCCGTTGGAAACATGAGCCACGGTTGGATAGATAGAATTGGTCTCGGTTGGACATTTGAACTCGGTTTGGAAACATGAGTAGAGCCAGAGGCAGAATTAGGGAGAGTGAGAGAGAGAGAAAGCTAGGAATAGGGTGGGAGGGAAGAATAGCCCGAAACAGTGACATTGGACACATGAGCCATGTTTGGATAGATAGGATTGGTCTCTGTTGGATATTTGAACTCGGTTTGGAAACATTAGCCATGGCCCCGTTGGAAACATGAGCCACGGTAAGATAGATAGCATTGGTCTCGGTTGGACATTTGAACTCGGTTTGGAAACATGAGCCATTTTGGAAAAATGAACGGTTGTATTATTGGTCTCAGTTGGACATTAGTCCGGTTGGACATTTGGTTCGGTTTGGAAACATGAGCCACGGCCCCATTGGAGACACAAGCCACGGTTGGATAGATATTGGTCTCGGTTGGATTGTTCTCAGTTGGATGAATTGGTCTCAGTTGGACATTTGAACTAAGTTTTGAAACATGAGCCACGGTTGGATAGATAGCATTGGTCCCGGTTGGACATTTGAACTCGGTTTGGAAACATTAGCCATGGCCCCATTGGAGACAAGAGCCACGGTTGGATAGATAGGATTGGTCTCGGTTGGACATTTGAACTTGGTTTGGAAACATGAGCCATGGCCCCGTTGGAAAAATGAGCCACGGTTGTATAGATAGGATTGGTCTCAGTTGGACATTTGAACTCGGTTTGGAAACATGAGCCATGGCCCCGTTGGAAATATGAGCCACGGTTGGATAGATAGGATTAGTCTCGGTTGGACATTTGAACTCGGTTTGGAAACATGAGCCACGGTTGGATAGATAGGATTAGTCTCGGTTGGACATTTGATCTCGGTTTGGAAACATGAGCCATGGCCCCGTTAGAAACATGAGCGATGGCCCCGTTGGAAACATGAGCCACGGTTGGATAGATAGGATTGGTCTCAGTTGGACATTTGAACTCGGTTTGGAAACATGAGCCATGGTTGGATAGATAGGATTGGTCTCAGTTGGACATTTGAACTCAGTTATGAAACATTAGCCATGGCCCCGTTGGAAACATGAGCCACGGTTGGATAGATAGGATTGGTCTCAGTTGGACATTTGAACTCGGTTTGGAAACATTAGCCATGGCCCCATTGGAAACATGAGCCACGGTTGGATAGATAGGATTGGTCTTAGTTGGACATTTGAACTCGGTTTTGAAACATTAGCCATGGCCCCGTTAGAAACATGAGCTATGGCCCCGTTGTAAACATGAGCTATAGCCCCGTTTGAAACATGAGCCACGGTTGGATAGATAGGATTGGTCTCAGTTGGACATTTGAACTCGGTTTGGAAACATTAGCCATTGCCCCGTTGGAAACATGAGCCACGGTTGGATAGATAGGATTGGTCTCAGTTGGACATTTGAACTCGGTTTGGAAACATTAGCCACGGTTGGATAGATAGGATTGGTGTCGGTTGGACATTTGAACTCGGTTTGGAAACATTAGCCATTGCCCCGTTGGAAACATGAGCCACGGTTGGATAGATAGGATTGGTCTCAGTTGGACATTTGAACTCGGTTTGCAAACATGAGCCATGGCCCCGTTAGAAACATGAGCCATGGCCCCGTTAGAAACATGAGCCATGGCCCCGTTAGAAACATGAGCCATGGCCCCGTTAGAAACATGAGCCATGGCCCCGTTAGAAACATGAGCCATGGCCCCGTTAGAAACATGAGCCATGGCCCCGTTAGAAACATGAGCCATGGCCCCGTTAGAAACATGAGCCATGGCCCCGTTAGAAACATGAGCCATGGCCCCGTTAGAAACATGAGCCATGGCCCCGTTAGAAACATGAGCCACGGCCCCGTTAGAAACATGAGCTATGGCCCCGTTAGAAACATGAGCCATGGCCCCGTTAGAAACATGAGCCACGGTTGGATAGATAGGATTGGTCTCAGTTGGACATTTGAACTCGGTTTGGAAACATGAGCCATGGCCCCGTTGGAAACATGAGCCACGGTTGGATAGATAGCATCTTTTGTAAATGTGAAATAAACCCCATGCCTGCCTTATGTACTAATAGTGCTTGGTTATTGTGTCTGTTCATTGTGCTTTACAAATATAACCACATTTCATGTTGATAATACACAGGACACAAGTGTTAAAGGAAAGACATTTGCCAACACGCTGTACTGTACCTCTAGGTAATGACCTGTGTATAGCCTTAGACAACACAGTAGAGTACATCCAGTGTTCGGGACAGTCACCTTCACAATGTTCAACCATGACGAGTACTACAGTGGTTACTGGTGGATTGACAACAAGGACGATTGGCTCAATATCTCCTTAATAGCGGCTCCGTTGATGCTTGTTTTTGGTTTAGCACTGCTGATAACTCACAAGACCTGTAGCAAACGGGCATCGTCCCCTATTTACACTCCATGTTGGCGTGTACATTCGCTGCAGTATGACACCGTGTATGTCCCCACAACGTGCTACTGTGATGGGGTAAGAGGCGATGGGAACGGCCAGTGTGAAGGCAATGTCGTGGAAGCTACAGACTCCTCTGTGATTCCAGTTGTGGTCAAAGGTCACTATATCTCAGGGCCATATATAGCCTCTTGCCTTGCTACACCTGACACATACAAGTGTGGTTTACTGTCTGTTTCTTACTCATCCCTGTACATCTGAATAGAACCAGAACAGATCGGGATGGTGGTGTGACCCGGCTAGAGTGAAAGAGGACGTGTAGCCCTTCTGAAATGTGACATTAGGCTATCTCCATGAACACACTTCAGCTGTGTAACCAACACTATTTCAACACATATTATATTCATTGTATACTTGATGTATTGTTTGTTCGGACCACCAATAAAGAACACTACCACAAAACCACATTTGTGTCTGTTTATTAGCAGGTCAACTGAGTAACATGCACATGAAATAGAATCACACCGAAATCAAAGGCAGTCTGATGTATCTTGTCTTCCTTGCACATAGCACATATATGTAACACAAGCAAAGGATAAGTGACGGCACAACCATTATTAGGACCATAGCAAAGCTCCATATGCACAGGTCTGTGTCAGGGAGGCTCTTGTCTGAGTGGTACAAAGTACTGTTATTAGGAACATTGCTTCTAGTACCAGACATGGCTGGTCCTCCTTACTCGAGAGACTGTCCTCGTGCCTCTATATATATATATATATGATAGAGGCCTGGTTATGTGTACAGGGGTTCACCAGTACCACTTTTCCTTCTTCAGATGAGCCTCCGAACCGGTCGTGTCAGAGGCACAGGCCACACATAGTGTTAGGTCACAATACCTTGGTACTCTAGGATCTAAAACATTTCCAACTTTTATAATAGCAAAGTGGTCACCTACTTGCAATTGTCACAATTGAGTATACGTTGACATTTTAATCTCAGTTCTAGGTCTGACAATAGCTTCAGGTGGTGATGACACTTCTGTCCTTTCAAAGTGGTGGATTATCACCATGAATATCAACAGTCTGACCATATGCCTGTGTATTACTACTACATAAATATAGTAATTCAATAACTGGAAAGGTTAGACTCGGTTGGATGCCTGTACTCTCATAAACAGGTGCATTTGGTCGGAGGAGTCAGCATTATTCGGGTGGGCTGTGTGTTATTGGATAACAAAAAGCATAGATATCTAACATTGACTGGATAGGTTAGACTCGGTTGGATGCCTGTGCTCTCATAAACAGGTGCATTTGGTCGGAGGCGTCAGCTGTGATGTGCTGAGTGATCCACTCCCTGCTACAACTTTGGAGCCTCACCATTGGGTGAAATAATGATCCCATGTTGGGACCATGGGGCTCTCCCTATAAGAAGTGCCTCAGCTACTCTGTTGAGCCATTATTTTCTGGCCTGTCTACTACTCAGCACCATGTTGTACCTTACCATAGTCATCCGATGGTGTTGTACCCCACTGGACCACATCAACTTTATCACGGATAACATCACAAAGTGGTATATGAACAGGTGGACGTACAACGATACTAGACATTTGACAGTTATCTGCATTGAGATTGAACCTAAAGGGACTAGCAACTACATAACCCAGTTAGTACGTTTGATGCAACATCTCTGGGTTGAACCGAATGTCAATGTGATGGAGTGTGGAAATGTGGATACGTTGTTGGGAAACAAAAATGCGTTGGGTGTTGTTAGTAACACCTACAGTGTCACCCACACTGACAGTAGGCCAGGACTCAGTTTCTACAAACATGTGAGTAACACAGTGGCATTAGTGAAAGGGTACGACTGGACGATACGGAAGGGATCGACCGTCGCGGACAAGTTGACGAACATGAAGCTGCACTGTCAACATGTAAGTTCCCTAAACTTTCTAATTACTTTTAACATGTGAAATGTCTCTGTTTAGGCCTTTGTTAACAAGTGTTTGTATGTGTGACCCGTAGGAAACGCACTGTGTCACTGTTGTACTGACTGGGTCATCAACCAAGATGATAACAGTGCAATGTCATGAACCCCAGAGGATATACGACTTGATGAAGACATACGGGATCAGATGTTCCAACGTCTGGGATTCCAACATAGCACTGTCGGCAATGGCTCCTTGTACAGCGCTGATTGACCACAATATGATGCTAGTATATGCAGACATGGTCCCCCACACGGATAACATCTGTCAGGACACCAACGTCGACACGTTCTACCACAACATGAAATACATCACAATAAAAACAAAGGGCAGAGTACTGAGACACAGACCCTACACAATGCCTCTTCGCAAGTCGGTACATCTACCACCACAGCCATGCACCAGTCGTACCAACACCATCTCAGGGGACTCTTTGTCCGAGAGTATACCACTTGCCCTGTACTACAGTGATCAATGGGCACGCCTAAACACCGTTATGGAGTCAGATGGTCGATTTGTTTCCAATGTCCAGTGTGTATCTCCACATTATGTGTCTAAAGATACATGTATGGTGGAATTTGCATCAGACCAAAACGTTGTGCTTACAGGTAAGCAGATCATTGTACATAACTATTGTTACTATATCCTTCAATGGACGTTTCTGTACACTTCACTTTCTGTACACTTGAGTTGTTTAACGTATGTGTCTGTCCTTATAGCGCCTGATGACAATGATGACTTGGACGACATATACCGAACCCCGTTTCCTGTCTCTGCTGTTTGACAATGTCAAACCGCTACCTTACATGTGGACACATCATGTGTCTGTCCTTATAGCGCCTGATGACAGTGATGACTTGTGTCTACAGCGTATAAGACGTATCAAGAAAGATGGCGTCCTTCAGTGCCCAATGTGCAGAACACAGTCCACCTGTGACAGACCCCTTATAGGACGTTGCGTTTACATGTCATGCATGTTCTAGTAACAAGGACTGGGTTGGAGACTGTGGCCATGTAACATGCAGATGCTGTAGCACCTGTTCTGAATGCTCTACATCCTTTACCAAACTCAGCAAACTGTATACAGTAGTGTAAATGACATGTACCCATAACGACCCTATTGGCAAGGCTTGTAAATGTGCAATGAAATGCATTTATTGTGTCATGTACCATTGCAAAAGACAACATATTCCATATATAACATACTATGACCCTGTCAACATATAATGTCATGTTTTTCGTATATATTACCCTGTGAAGAATAAACTGTTTTATAGTACTTGATTAACTTTTTAAAAGAAAAACATTTGTGTATGACATGGATTACCTTGTATAAATAAACTACTTCTATCAACCACTTTGTTGTAATGTTGAGTAAGGACTTTGATGAACACTATCCAACTATAACTCACCTTGTAGTACAATGTGACTAGTTTCAATAGTATCTACACTATGTGTTGGGTTGGAAAGGACTGGACCTTGACAAGAACCATCGGCCATGTCTACAAAGGCCTGCTTGTTGACCTGGAACTGAGATGTGAAAGGTAGCCTTGCAAGGTTGTATGTGTAAAAGCCTTCACTGTTGACAGCAAGCAGGTAGTACAATTTGGCCCTGTTCTCTCTGTATACTATGATGACACACAAGTGCTATTGTCTTTAACTCCATATATCTCGTGCATTAAACTACAAGCGCACTTCACATATACTTTTTTTAGTGGCATTAAACCTAGTTAAGGAGGAAGTAATCAACGTCCTTGTCGTTTGGGGCGGGTAGGAGCGTTGGACCAGTAACCGAAAGGTTGCAGGCTTGAATCCCCGAGCTGACAAGGTGAAAATCCGTCGTTCTGCCCCTGATTCAGAGGGGTTAAATGCCCATCCCCCCCACCTCTCTGATTCAGAGGGGTTAAATGCCCCCCCCCCACCTCTCTGATTCAGAGGGGTTAAATGCCCCCCCCACCTCTCTGATTCAGAGGGTTAAATGCCCCCCCCACCTCTCTGATTCAGAGGGGTTAAATTGTTAAATGCCCCCCCCCACCTCTCTGATTCAGAGGGGTTAAATGCCCCCCGCACCTCTCTGATTCAGAGGGGTTAAATGCCCCCCACACCTCTCTGATTCAGAGGGGTTAAATGTTCCCCCCCCCCCGATTCAGAGGGGTTAAATGCCCCCCCCTCCCCACCTCTCTGATTCAGAGGAGTTGGGTTGGGTTAAATGCGGAAGACACATTTCAGTTGAATGCATCCAGTTGTATAACTGACCAGGTATATCCCCCTTTCCTTTGAATGGAGGACATTTATGTACGAGCCGGTCGCCGGGCTCCGCGAGTGTATAGCCGTCTCCATGAGTGTATAGCCGTCTCCATGAGTGTATAGCCGGCTCCATGAGTGTATAGCCGTCTCCATGAGTGTATAGCCGTCTCCATGAGTGTATAGCCGGCTCCATGAGTGTATAGCCGGCTCCATGAGTGTATAGCCGGCTCCATGAGTGTATAGCCGGCTCCATGAGTGTATAGCCGGCTCCATGAGTGTATAGCCGTCTCCATGAGTGTATAGCCGGCTCCATGAGTGTATAGCCGTCTCCGCGAGTGTATAGCCGTCTCCGCGAGTGTATAGCCGGCTCCATGAGTGTATAGCCGGCTCCGCGAGTGTATAGCCGTCTCCGCGAGTGTATAGCCGTCTCCGCGAGTGTATAGCCGGCTCCGCGAGTGTATAGCCGTCTCCGCGAGTGTATAGCCGGCTCCGCGAGTGTATAGCCGGCTCCGCGAGTGTATAGCCGGCTCCATGAGTGTATAGCCGGCTCCATGAGTGTATAGCCGTCTCCATGAGTGTATAGCCGGCTCCATGAGTGTATAGCCGGCTCCATGAGTGTATAGCCGGCTCCAGGAGTGTATAGCCGGCTCCATACATTCCAGTTGGACGCAATGACAATCGACGTAAAAGGAAAAAACGCCATGTACCGAACGGTTGGGCTGGCAGCTGGCATGTAAAACAGTTTAATTTACAAGTAATTATATCGTTATACTAATAACTAGCTGTAAAGGGTTTCAGTCATATTTTAATTTGAAATCCACCATGGACGTGTTCTCAGGGTCACTGTGGGTCCTTGGGAGTTGTAGTTCCGTAGGCTTTAAAATTCATGTTTTAGATTTACACACTTTTTTGTGTTTTTATTCCTCCCCCCCAACATTTGTGAGAATAGTAACTGATTGTATAATCTAGATTATAATATTTGGCAATGAAAATCACAGTAGAAGTTCACTTCATTTTACAAATGTATTAAAACAAATGGTTACAAAAAAATCAACAGTATACCTGTAGGAAGGTGCAATTAATTAACAGAAGAAAATGTACAAGGATTTTTAAAAAGCAATACTATTTTGGTCACGGCCAATTGAAAATCTTTGCTGCATCTTCCTGTAGCATCAACCCATCTGCTTCCCCCATAACGTATCCAAACGATGTCGGTGAGGGTCCCTGTTCAAAAGTAGTGCATTATAAATGGTAACAGGGTGTCATTTGGGACACAGATTTATGATAAACACCACTATATTTAGCAGAAGATAAAAAGATGTATGGAGTAAAGCTAAATGAAGAATGACCAGTTGTCCAGTGTTAGTTCATTTTCAAATTTTAATGTTACTGATGTTAATGATCCTGAAGATTCAACCATGAAAAATATCCCATCTCAGAATACCTGCCAGAAATATGGACCAAACCAGGGGTGTATTCATTCGTGCACATGGTAGCAAAACGTTTTGCGATGGAAAACATTTTTGCAACAAAAACAAGTTTGTTATTCGACAATTCTGGTAGGTCCCTCACCGTTTTGTGGCGTTTGCTTCTTTTGGTTCCTAGTGAATTCCCCCCCCACTACTACTAATGCATATTATATAGCTTCCCTTACATAAGAGATGAGTCTAGTGTTGGACAGGATGAACATAAAAGCAGAGGACAGACAGTGTCTTTCAGAAACACTTTACTAAACTGTAAAACATTTATAAAGAAACAGGAGACCCTTAGTGGAGGCTGGAACAGATGAATAAATCTTCCAACAGGTCAAACATCACCCGGTCCTAACCTTCTGGATAGAACATGGACAGGTTCAGACATAAATAAATCCTAGTCCAGAATTACAAATCATTCACAATGGAGAATCCAATTCAATTTCTATTTCCATCTATTTCAATGGAGAATCTAATTCAATTTCTATTTCCATCTATTTCAATGGAGAATCTAATTCAATGGAGAATCTAAATTGAAATATGCGTTTTATTCCAGATCAGGTTTAATCTGTGACCGGGAACCCATTGATATGGAGCAGTACGTTTATAAACTGAACACAAATATAAACGCAACATGTAAAGTGTTGGTCCCATGTTTACTGAAATAAAAGATCCCAGAAATGTTCCATATGCACAAAAAGCTTATTTCTCTCAAATATTGTGCACAAATTTGTTTCCTGTTAGTGAGCATTTCTCCATTGCCAAGATAATCCATCCACCTGACAGGTGTGGCAAGAAGCTGATTAAACAACATGATCATTACACAGGTGCACCTTGTGCTGGGGACAATAAAAGGCCACTCTAAAATGGGCAGTTTTGTCACAACACAATGCCACAGATGTCTCAAGTTTTGAGGGAGCGTTGCAATTCGCATGCTGACTGCAGGAATGTCCACCAGAGCTGTTGCCAGATAATTCAATGTTCATTTCTCTACCATAAACCACCTCCAACGTCGTTTTAGAGAATTTGTCAGTACGTCCAACAACCGCACACCACACATAACCACGCCGGCCCAGGATCTCCACATACGGCCTCTGCACCTGCAGGATCGTCTGAGACCAGCCACCCGGACAGCTGATGAAACTCAGGAGTATTTATGGTCTGTAATAATACCCTTGAGTGGGGAAAAAACTCTTTCTAATTGGCTGGGCCTGGCTCCCCAGTGGGTGGGCCCATGCCCTCCCAGGACCACCCATGCCTGCCCAGTCAGGTGAAATCCATAGATTAGGGCCTGGGAGGGCCCAGCCAATTAGAAATAGTTTTTACTGTAACTCAGTAAAATCGTTGAAATTGTTGCACGTTGCAATAATATTTTTGTTCAGTATAGATTAAATATTGATAAACATCCTAATTACTATTTAAGGTTGTGTGCTGAAAAAATACAACTTTATCTACAAACAGTTGTCAGATGACATCAGAGAAAATCATTCAGTAAAAAGGGGCTACCAGACTGCATGGTAGATACACAACATGGCCAATAGTATGTGGACAACTGCTCCACAAACTTCTCATTCCGAAATCATAGGCATTAATATGGAGTTTGTCCCCACATTGCTGCTATAACAGCTTCCACTATTCTGGGGAGGCTTTCCACTAGATGTTGGAACATTCCTGTGGGGACTTGCTTCCATTCAGCCACAAGAGCTTAAGTGAGGTCGGGAACTGATGTTGGGCGATTAGGCCTGGCTGGCAGTTGGTGTTCCAATTCATCCCAAAGGTGTTCGATGGGGTTGAGGTCAAGGCTCTGTTCAGGCCAATCAAGTTCTTCCACACTGATCTCGACAAACCATTTCTGTATGGACCTCACTTTGTGCACAGGGGCGTTGTCATGCTGAAACAGGAAAGGGCCTTCCCCAAACTGTTGCCACAAAGTTGGAAGCACAGAATCATCTAGAATGTCATTGTATGTTGTAGCGTTAAGATTTCCCTTCACTGGTACTAAGGGGCCCGAACCATGAAAAACAGCCCCAGACTCTTATTCCTCCTCCACCAAACTTTACAGTTGGCACTATGCATTGGGGCAGGTAGCGTTCTCCTGGCATCCGCCAAACCCAGATTCGTCTGTCAGACTGCCAGATGGTGAAATGTGATTCATCACTCCAGAGAACATGTTTCTAACTGCTCCAGAGTCCAATTGCGGTGAGCTTCACACCACTCCAGCCGACGCTTGGTGTTACGCATGGTGATCTTAGGCTTGCGTGCGGCTGCTCGACCATGGAAACCCATTTCATGAAGCCCCCGACGAACTGTTCTTGTGCTGACGTTGCTTCCACAGGCAGTTTGGAACTCGGTAGTGAGTGTTGCAACCGAGGACAGACAATTGTTACACGCTACTTGTTGGAAAGGTGGCATACTATGACGGTGCCACGTTGAAAGTCACTGAGCTCTTCAGTAAGGCCATTCTCCTGCCAATGTGTGTCTGTTGAGATTGCATGGCTGCGTTCGATTATATACACCGGTCACCACTGGGTGTGGCTGAAATAGGTGAATCCACTACTTTGTAGGCTGTCCACATACTTTTGTAAATATATATAGTGTAACTAGTGGACAGGTATCTAGAGGCCAGTTATATATATATATATATATATAGTGTTGGTGACTGTACCTTTATGTATAGTTCCACTCTGTCAGATGATGTACATTTGTGATAGCAGTATATGACTTTGTTTAAAAAAAAGTTGAATGATCATTGCTTAAATTAAGGGTTAATGAATGACATCATTTGACTAAATACCACTGGTCCCTGGTCAATGAATGGGCTCATTTAAGACTTATGGGCTCTTACTCTGAAAAACAATACTTGTGAAGTATGTATGTCAAGTTAAATATAAACAACATAGAAATGGCTTGTGCTGTCTGACTTGGATGGAGCTGTCTCCACAGCCAGTAAACCTCTCATTATATTGCCTTGTGTATTTCGCCATTGAAAGACCAACAGACTCATTTAAAAGGTACAATACTCAGAAATTGCTGCGCCATTTCCTGGTTCCTAAAATTCTAATAGTTTGCCTAAAATTCAGTTTTGTGACAAAACAAAGCAGTAATTGTGCAGAGAATCATTGTACCATCTAAACAGCTGTGAAAGAAATACTTTCAGCTGTTTGAAGCTGGTGTACAAAACCGAAAGTAAAAGACTCAAAAACTCAAAAAAGCAAATCATGTATCTTTTCAAAACAAAATAAAAATGAATCCAACATAACCCATAAACAGCGCATTCGGAAAGTATTCAGACCCCTTTTCTTTCTCCACATTTTGTTACATTACAGCCTTATTCTAAAAAAATTCATGAAATACATTTTTTTTCCCCTCAATCTACACACAATACCCCAGAATGACAGAACTAAAACAGGTTTTTAGAAATTGTTGCAAATGTAATTCAAAATAAAACACAGAAATACCTTATTTCCCTAAGTATTCAGACCCTTTGATATGAGACTCAAAATGGAGCTCAGGTGAATCCTGTTTCCATTGATCATCCTTGAAATGTTTCTACAACTGGGAGTCCACCTGTGGTAAATTAATTTGATTGGACATGATTTGGAAAGGTCCTACAGTTGACAGTGCATGTGAGAGTGAAAACCAAGCCATGAGGTCAAAGGAATTGTATGTTGAGCTCTGAGACAGGATTGTGTTGAGGCACAGATCTGGGGAAGAGTACCAAAACATTTCTGGAGCATTGAAGGTCCCCAGGAAAACAGTGTCCATCATTCTTAAATGAAAGAAGTTTGGAACCACCGAGGCTCTTACCTACAGCTGGCCGCCCTGCCAAACTGAGCAATCGGGGGAGAAGGACCTTGGTCAGGGAGGTGACCAAGAACCCAAGAGCTCCTGAGTTCCTCTGTGGAGATGGGAGAACCTTCAGGAAGGAAAACCATCTCTGCAGCATTCTTCCAATTAGGCCTTTATGGTAGAGTGGCCAGACGGAAGCCACTCCTCAGGAAAAGGCACATGACAGCCCGCTTGGAGTTTGCCAAAAGGCACCTAAAGACTCTCAGACCACGAGGAGCAAGATTCTCTGGTCTGATGAAACCAAAATTAAACTCTTTGTTCTGAATGCCAAGCGTCACGTCTGGAGGAAACCTGGCACCATCCCTACGGTGAAGCATGGTGGTGGCAGCACTTGAATCTGATCAAACATCTCTGGAGAGACCTGAAAGTAGCTGTGCAGCAACGCTCCCCATCCAACCTGACAGAGCTTGAGAGGATCTGCAGAGAAGAATGGGGAGAAACTCCCCAAATACAGGCGTGCAAAGCTTGTAGCATCATACCCAAGAAGACTTGAGGCTGTAATCGCTGCCAAAGATGCTTCAACAAAATACTGAGTAAAAGGTCTGAATACTTATGTCAATGTGATTTCAGTTTTTAAAAACGTTTTATAAATGTGCTAACATGTCTAGAAACCTTTGCTTTATTATTATCGGTATTATGTGCAGATTGATGAAGGGGAAAAACAAATCCATTTTAGAGCAATTCTGTAACTTAACAAAATGTGGAAAAAGTCAAGGGGTCTGAATCATTTCCGAGTGCACCCTATGGGTAATGGAAGGTGTAACCCATATATGTCAGACAGGATGAGACCAGGGTAATGGAGGGTGTAACCCATATATATCAGACAGGATGAGACCAGGGTAATGGAGGGTGTAACCCATATATATCAGACAGGATGAGACCAGGGTAATGGAGGGTGTAACCCATATATGTCAGACAGGATGAGACCAGGGTAATGGAGGGTAATGGAGGGTGTAACCCATATATATCAGACAGGATGAGACCAGGGTAATGGAGGGTAATGGAGGGTGTAACCCATATATATCAGACAGGATGAGACCAGGGTAATGGAGGGTGTAACCCATATATATCGGACAGGATGAGACCAGGGTAATGGAGGGTAATGGAGGGTGTAACCCATATATGTCAGACAGGATGAGACCAGGGTAATGGAGGGTAATGGAGGGTGTAACCCATATATATCAGACAGGATGAAACCAGGGTAATGGAGGGTGTAACCCATATATGTCAGACAGGATGAGACCAGGGTAATGGAAGGTGTAACCCATATATATCAGACAGGATGAGACCAGGGTAATGGAGGGTATAACCCATATATGTCAGACAGGATGAGACCAGGATAATGGAGGGTATAACCCATATATGTCAGACAGGATGAGACCAGGGTAATGGAGGGTAATGGAGGGTGTAACCCATATATGTCAGACAGGATGAGACCAGGGTAATGGAGGGTGTAACCCATATATGTCAGACAGGATGAGACCAGGGTAATGGAGGGTGTAACCCATATATGTCAGACAGGATGAGACCAGGGTAATGGAGGGTATAACCCATATATGTCAGACAGGATGAGACCAGGGTAATGGAGGGTATAACCCATATATGTCAGACAGGATGAGACCAGGGTAATGGAGGGTATAACCCATATATGTCAGACAGGATGAGACCAGGATAAAGGAGGGTGTAACCCATATATGTCAGACAGGATGAGACCAGGATAATGGAGGGTAATGGAGGGTGTAACCCATATATGTCAGACAGGATGAAACCAGGGTAATGGAAGGTGTAACCCATATATGTCAGACAGTATGAGACCAGGGTAATGGAGGGTGTAACCCATATATGTCAGACAGGATGAGACCAGGGTAATGGAGGGTATAACCCATATATGTCAGACAGGATGAGACCAGGGTAATGGAGGGTGTAACCCATATATATCAGACAGGATGAGACCAGGATAATGGAGGGTGTAACCCATATATGTCAGACAGGATGAGACCAGGGTAATGGAGGGTAATGGAGGGTGTAACCCATATATGTCAGACAGGATGAGACCAGGGTAATGGAGGGTGTAACCCATATATGTCAGACAGGATGAGACCAGGGTAATGGAGGGTGTAACCCATATATATCAGACAGGATGAGACCAGGGTAATGGAGGGTATAACCCATATATGTCAGACAGGATGAGACCAGGATAATGTAGGGTGTAACCCATATATGTCAGACAGGATGAGACCAGGATAATGGAGGGTAATGGAGGGTGTAACCCATATATGTCAGACAGGATGAGACCAGGGTAATGGAGGGTATAACCCATATATGTCAGACAGGATGAGACCAGGGTAATGGAGGGTATAACCCATATATGTCAGACAGGATGAGACCAGGATAAAGGAGGGTGTAACCCATATATGTCAGACAGGATGAGACCAGGATAATGGAGGGTAATGGAGGGTGTAACCCATATATGTCAGACAGGATGAAACCAGGGTAATGGAAGGTGTAACCCATATATGTCAGACAGTATGAGACCAGGGTAATGGAGGGTGTAACCCATATATGTCAGACAGGATGAGACCAGGGTAATGGAGGGTGTAACCCATATATATCAGACAGGATGAGACCAGGATAATGGAGGGTGTAACCCATATATGTCAGACAGGATGAGACCAGGGTAATGGAGGGTAATGGAGGGTGTAACCCATATATGTCAGACAGGATGAGACCAGGGTAATGGAGGGTAATGGAGGGTGTAACCCATATATGTCAGACAGGATGAGACCAGGGTAATGGCGGGTAATGGAGGGTGTAACCCATATATGTCAGACAGGATGAAACCAGGATAATGGAGGGTGTAACCCATATATGTCAGACAGGATGAGACCAGGATAATGGAGGGTGTAACCCATATATGTCAGACAGGATGAGACCAGGGTAATGGAGGGTAATGGAGGGTGTAACCCATATATATCAGACAGGATGAGACCAGGGTAATGGAGGGTGTAACCCATATATGTCAGACAGGATGAGACCAGGATAATGGAGGGTGTAACCCATATATGTCAGACAGGATGAGACCAGGGTAATGGAGGGTGTAACCCATATATATCAGACAGGATGAGACCAGGGTAATGGAGGGTAATGGAGGTGTAACCCATATATATCAGACAGGATGAGACCAGGGTAATGGAGGGTGTAACCCATATATATCAGACAGGATGAGACCAGGGTAATGGAGGGTGTAACCCATATATATCAGACAGGATGAGGAGACCAGGGTGGTGAATAGGGAGCAACAGTCTCAGGATGCCTCCCAGACAGGACCCTATTCCCTATATAGTGCACGACTTTAGACCAGAGCCCTATTCCCTATATAGTGCACTACTTTAGACCAGAGCCCTATACCCTATATAGTGCACGACTTTAGACCAGAGCCCTATTCCCTATATAGTGCACTACTTTAGACCAGATCCTTATTCCCTATATAGTGCACTACTTTTTACCAAGCCCGATAGGACTATATATTGTATAGGGTGCCGTTTGGGACTCATCCAGTATCAATCATTCTCTCAGGTCCTCAGCAACCAGGGAGGGAGAGAGACGACACCCTCAGCCCAACAGACAGGGAGGGTTAACAGTCAACACAGGATCTGTCCAGGTCCTCGCCTGGCTGGGAAGAGGAGGAGGACAGAGAGAAAGGGAGAGAGATATCAATAGAAACAGAGCACCCTGCCCTCAGCTGACAGACAGACAGACGTCTCCCCTCCCGGCCAGCTGGGGGGGCTCTCATGTATCCCTGTCTGTCTCTAGGAACTCTCCAGGGCATCCAGAACTTTCATGATCTGCTGTTTAATGGCCTTGGTGGCGTCACCCGCGTTGGGGATCAGATACCTGCAGAAAGAGAGAGATGAACTGTTATACTGACAGAGCAGAGACTGGTATACTGACAGGGCAGAGACTGGTACACTGACAGGGCAGAGACTGGTACACTGACAGGGCAGAGACTGGTACACTGACAGGGCAGAGACTGGTACACTGACAGGGCAGAGACTGGTACACTGACAGGGCAGAGACTGGTACACTGACAGGGCAGAGACTGGTATACTGACAGGGCAGAGACTGGTACACTGACAGCGCAGAGACTGGTACACTGACAGCGCAGAGACTGGTACACTGACACCGCAGAGACTGGTACACTGACACCGCAGAGACTGGTATACTGACAGGGCAGAGACTGGTATACTGACAGGGCAGAGACTGGTATACTGACAGGGCAGAGACTGGTATACTGACAGGGCAGAGACTGCTATACTGACAGGGCAGAGACTGCTATACTGACAGGGCAGAGACTGGTATACTGACAGGGCAGAGACTGGTATACTGACAGGGCAGAGACTGGTATACTGACAGGGCAGAGACTGGTATACTGACAGGGCAGAGACTGGTATACTGACAGGGCAGAGACTGGTATACTGACAGCGCAGAGACTGGTATACTGACAGGGCAGAGACTGGTATACTGACAGGGCAGAGACTGGTATACTGACAGCGCAGAGACTGGTATACTGACAGGGCAGAGACTGGTATACTGACAGGGCAGAGACTGGTATACTGACAGGGCAGAGACTGGTACACTGACAGGGCAGAGACTGGTACACTGACAGGGCAGAGACTGGTATACTGACAGAGCAAAGACTGGTATACTGACAGCGCAGAGAGTGGTATACTGACAGGGCAGAGACTGGTATACTGACAGCGCAGAGACTGGTACACTGACAGGGCAGAGACTGGTACACTGACAGGGCAGAGACTGGTACACTGACAGGGCAGAGACTGGTACACTGACAGGGCAGAGACTGGTACACTGACAGCGCAGAGACTGGTACACTGACAGCGCAGAGACTGGTATACTGACAGGGCAGAGACTGGTATACTGACAGGGCAGAGACTGGTATACTGACAGGGCAGAGACTGGTATACTGACAGAGCAGAGACTGGTATACTGACAGAGCAGAGACTGGTATACTGACAGGGCAGAGACTGGTATACTGACAGGGCAGAGACTGGTATACTGACAGGGCAGAGACTGGTATACTGACAGGGCA
The DNA here is from genome assembly GCF_034236695.1 of Oncorhynchus nerka. Classification (NCBI taxonomy): domain Eukaryota; kingdom Metazoa; phylum Chordata; class Actinopteri; order Salmoniformes; family Salmonidae; genus Oncorhynchus; species Oncorhynchus nerka. Next base: position 99,684 of record NW_027040216.1, on the reverse strand, counting down.
GAGAATGGTATACTGACAGGGCAGAGACTGGTACACTGACAGGGCAGAGACTGGTACACTGACAGGGCAGAGACTGGTACACTGACAGGGCAGAGACTGGTATACTGACAGGGCAGAGACTGGTATACTGACAGGGCAGAGACTGGTATACTGACAGAGCAGAGACTGGTATACTGACAGGGCAGAGACTGGTATACTGACAGGGCAGAGACTGGTATACTGACAGGGCAGAGACTGGTATACTGACAGGGCAGAGACTGGTATACTGACAGGGCAGAGACTGGTATACTGACAGGGCAGAGACTGGTATACTGACAGGGCAGAGACTGGTATACTGACAGCGCAGAGATTGGTATACTGACAGGGCAGAGACTGGTATACTGACAGAGCAGAGACTGGTATACTGACAGAGCAGAGACTGGTATACTGACAGGGCAGAGACTGGTATACTGACAGGGCAGAGACTGGTATACTGACAGCGCAGAGACTGGTATACTGACAGGGCAGAGACTGGTACACTGACAGCGCAGAGACTGGTATACTGACAGGGCAGAGACTGGTATACTGACAGGGCAGAGACTGGTATACTGACAGGGCAGAGACTGGTATACTGACAGGGCAGAGACTGGTATACTGACAGAGCAGAGACTGGTATACTGACAGGGCAGAGACTGGTATACTGACAGCGCAGAGACTGGTATACTGACAGGGCAGAGACTGGTATACTGACAGGGCAGAGACTGGTACACTGACAGGGCAGAGACTGGTACACTGACAGGGCAGAGACTGGAACACTGACAGAGCAGAGACGGGTACACTGACAGGGCAGAGACTGGTACACTGACAGGGCAGAGACTGGTACACTGACAGGGCAGAGACTGGTACACTGACAGGGCAGAGACTGGTATACTGACAGGGCAGAGACTGGTATACTGACAGGGCAGAGACTGGTATACTGACAGGGCAGAGACTGGTATACTGACAGAGCAGAGACTGGTATACTGACAGAGCAGAGACTGGTATACTGACAGGGCAGAGACTGGTATACTGATAGGGCAGAGACTGGTATACTGACAGGGCAGAGACTGGTATACTGACAGGGCAGAGACTGGTATACTGACAGGGCAGAGACTGGTATACTGACAGGGCAGAGACTGGTATACTGACAGGGCAGAGACTGGTATACTGACAGGGCAGAGACTGGTATACTGACAGGGCAGAGACTGGTATACTGACAGGGCAGAGACTGGTATACTGACAGCACAGAGACTGGTATACTGACAGCACAGAGACTGGTACACTGACAGGGCAGAGACTGGTACACTGACAGGGCAGAGAGTGGTATACTGACAGGGCAGAGAGTGGTATACTGACACCACAGAGACTGGTATACTGACACCACAGAGACTGGTATACTGACACCACAGAGACTGGTATACTGACAGGGCAGAGACTGGTATACTGACAGGGCAGAGACTGGTATACTGACAGGGCAGAGACTGGTATACTGACAGGGCAGAGACTGGTATACTGACAGGGCAGAGACTGGTATACTGACAGGGCAGAGACTGGTATACTGACAGCACAGAGACTGGTATACTGACAGCACAGAGACTGGTACACTGACAGGGCAGAGACTGGTATACTGACAGCACAGAGACTGGTATACTGACAGGGCAGAGACTGGTATACTGACAGGGCAGAGACTGGTATACTGACAGGGCAGAGACTGGTATACTGACAGGGCAGAGACTGGTATACTGACAGAGCAGAGACTGGTATACTGACAGAGCAGAGACTGGTATACTGACAGAGCAGAGACTGGTATACTGACAGGGCAGAGACTGGTATACTGATAGGGCAGAGACTGGTATACTGACAGGGCAGAGACTGGTATACTGACAGGGCAGAGACTGGTATACTGACAGCACAGAGACTGGTACACTGACAGGGCAGAGACTGGTATACTGACAGCACAGAGACTGGTATACTGACAGGGCAGAGACTGGTATACTGACAGGGCAGAGACTGGTATACTGACAGGGCAGAGACTGGTATACTGACAGGGCAGAGACTGGTATACTGACAGAGCAGAGACTGGTATACTGACAGAGCAGAGACTGGTATACTGACAGAGCAGAGACTGGTATACTGACAGGGCAGAGACTGGTATACTGATAGGGCAGAGACTGGTATACTGACAGGGCAGAGACTGGTATACTGACAGGGCAGAGACTGGTATACTGACAGGGCAGAGACTGGTATACTGACAGGGCAGAGACTGGTATACTGACAGGGCAGAGACTGGTATACTGACAGGGCAGAGACTGGTATACTGACAGGGCAGAGACTGGTATACTGACAGCACAGAGACTGGTATACTGACAGCACAGAGACTGGTACACTGACAGGGCAGAGACTGGTACACTGACAGGGCAGAGAGTGGTATACTGACAGGGCAGAGAGTGGTATACTGACACCACAGAGACTGGTATACTGACACCACAGAGACTGGTATACTGACACCACAGAGACTGGTATACTGACAGCGCAGAGACTGGTATACTGACAGCGCAGAGACTGGTATACTGACAGGGCAGAGACTGGTATACTGACAGGGCAGAGACTGGTATACTGACAGGGCAGAGACTGGTATACTGACAGGGCAGAGACTGGTATACTGACAGGGCAGAGACTGGTATACTGACAGGGCAGAGACTGGTATACTGACAGGGCAGAGACTGGTATACTGACAGGGCAGAGACTGGTATACTGACAGGGCAGAGACTGGTATACTGACAGGGCAGAGACTGGTATACTGACAGGGCAGAGACTGGTATACTGACAGGGCAGAGACTGGTATACTGACAGGGCAGAGACTGGTATACTGACAGGGCAGAGACTGGTATACTGACAGGGCAGAGACTGGTATACTGACAGGGCAGAGACTGGTATACTGACAGGGCAGAGACTGGTATACTGACAGGGCAGAGACTGGTATACTGACAGGGCAGAGACTGGTATACTGACAGGGCAGAGACTGGTATACTGACAGGGCAGAGACTGGTATACTGACAGGGCAGGTATACTGACAGGGCAGAGACTGGTATACTGACAGGGCAGAGACTGGTATACTGACAGGGCAGAGACTGGTATACTGACAGGGCAGAGACTGGTATACTGACAGGGCAGAGACTGGTATACTGACAGGGCAGAGACTGGTATACTGACAGGGCAGAGACTGGTATACTGACAGGGCAGAGACTGGTATACTGACAGGGCAGAGACTGGTATACTGACAGGGCAGAGACTGGTATACTGACAGGGCAGAGACACTGATGGAAGAGAAGAACCAGTAAGGATGTAGTAAAGTTAGTCAGGCCATAACATGCACTGTGTTTTAAAGTGTTCAGGTGCACATATGAGTTTAATTATTATTTAGTCTAGTCAGAGAGATAGCCAGTACCCGTACAGTCAGATAGAGGAGTCAGAGACAGCCAGTACCCGTACAGTCAGATAGAGGAGTCAGAGACAGCCAGTACCCATACAGTCAGTTAGTGGAGTCAGAGACAGCCAGTACCCATACAGTCAGTTAGTGTAGTCAGAGACAGCCAGTACCCATACAGTCAGTTAGTGTAGTCAGAGACAGCCAGTACCCGTACAGTCAGTTAGTGTAGTCTAGTAAACAGAGACAGCCAGTACCCATACAGTCAGTTAGAGGAGTCAGAGACAGCCAGTACCCATACAGTCAGTTAGTGTAGTCTAGTAAACAGAGACAGCCAGTACCCGTTCAGTCAGTTAGAGGAGTCAGAGACAGCCAGTACCCATACAGTCAGTTAGTGTAGTCTAGTAAACAGAGACAGCCAGTACCCGTACAGTCAGTTAGTGGAGTCAGAGACAGCCAGTACCCATACAGTCAGTTAGTGTAGTCTAGTAAACAGAGACAGCCAGTACCCGTACAGTCAGTTAGTGTAGTCTAGTAAACAGAGACAGCCAGTACCCGTACAGTCAGTTAGTGGAGTCAGAGACAGCCAGTACCCGTACAGTCAGTTAGTGGAGTCTAGTCAGAGAGACAGCCAGTACCCGTACAGTCAGTTAGTGGAGTCAGAGACAGCCAGTACCCATACAGTCAGTTAGTGTAGTCTAGTAAACAGAGACAGCCAGTACCCGTACAGTCAGTTAGTGGAGTCAGAGACAGCCAGTACCAATCCAGTCAGTTAGTGTAGTCTAGTAAACAGAGACAGCCAGTACCCGTACAGTCAGTTAGTGGAGTCAGAGACAGCCAGTACCCATACAGTCAGTTAGTGTAGTCTAGTAAACAGACAGCCAGTGCCCATACAGTCAGTTAGTGGAGTCAGTATTGTACAATACCCCATAGTGACGTCACAATACCCCATAGTGACAATGCGAGACATTTTTGTAGTAGTACCCATACAGTCAGTTACCCATACAGTCAGTTAGTCAATACCTCTCCACAGCAGAGATCTCTATTCCAGCAGTGTTGCTGTTGCCGAACTTGAAGGTGATGAGTTCTGGGTGTTTTTTCTTGGAGGTGATCTTGACCACGCTGTTGAGAGCCTGTCTGGACTGGATATAGGCAAAACCCTTCCTGGACGCGATCTCCCTCAGACAGAACATGTGGGTCGCTGTGATCAACAGGTGACTGGAGAAACAGGAACCGCGTCACATTAGAAACAGGAACCGCGTCACATTAGAAACAGGAACCGCGTCACATTAGAAACAGGAACCGCGTCACATTAGAAACAGGAACCACGTGACAATAGAAACAGGAACCACGTCACATTAGAAACAGGAACCACGTCACATTAGAAACAGGAACCACTTCACATTAGAAACAGGAACCACTTCACATTAGAAACAGGAACCACTTCACATTAGAAACAGGAACCATTAGAAACAGGAACCATTAGAAACAGGAACCGCGTTACGTTAGAAACAGGAACCACTTCACATTAGAAACAGGAACCACTTCACATTAGAAACAGGAACCACTTCACATTAGAAACAGGAACCATTAGAAACAGGAACCATTAGAAACAGGAACCATTAGAAACAGGAACCATTAGAAACAGGAACCATTAGAAACAGGAACCATTAGAAACAGGAACCACTTCACATTAGAAACAGGAACCATTAGAAATAGGAACCACGTTACATTAGAAACAGGAACCATTAGAAATAGGAACCATTAGAAACAGGAACCATTAGAAATAGGAACCATTAGAAACAGGAACCATTAGAAACAGGAACCATTAGAAACAGGAACCATTAGAAACAGAAACCATTAGAAACAGGAACCATTAGAAACAGGAACCATTAGAAACAGAAACCATTAGAAACAGAAACCATTAGAAACAGGAACCATTAGAAACAGGAACCATTAGAAACAGGAACCATTAGAAACAGGAACCATTAGAAACTTTACAGTTAACAGGAATCTCACCTGGGGAACATGTGTCCGGTTTCCTTGACCTCATTACAGGGAACATGTGTCTTTTCTAACAGGAATCTCACCTGGGAAACATGTGTCTTTTCTAACAGGAATCTCACCTGGGGAACATGTGTCCGGTTTCCTTGACCTCATTACAGGGAACATGTGTCTTTTCTAACAGGAATCTCACCTGGGGAACATGTGTCTTTTCTAACAGGAATCTCACCTGGGGAACATGTGTCCGGTTTCCTTGACCTCATTACAGGGAACATGTGTCTATTGTAACAGGAATCTCACCTGGGGAACATGTGTCTATTGTAACAGGAATCTCACCTGGGGAACATGTGTCCGGTTTCCTTGACCTCATTACAGGGAACATGTGTCTATTGTAACAGGAATCTCACCTGGGGAACATGTGTCTATTCTAACAGGAATCTCACCTGGGGAACATGAGTCTATTGTAACAGGAATCTCACCTGGGGAACATGAGTCTATTGTAACAGGAATCTCACCTGGGGAACATGTGTCTATTCTAACAGGAATCTCACCTGGGGAACATGTGTCCGGTTTCCTTGACCTCATTACAGGGAACATGCGTCTATTGTAACAGGAATCTCACCTGGGGAACATGAGTCTATTGTAACAGGAATCTCACCTGGGGAACATAAGTCTATTGTAACAGGAATCTCACCTGGGGAACATGTGTCTTTTCTAACAGGAATCTCACCTGGGGAACATGTGTCTATTGTAACAGGAATCTCACCTGGGGAACATGTGTCTTTTCTAACAGGAATCTCACCTGGGGAACATGCGTCTTTTCTAACAGGAATCTCACCTGGGGAACATGTGCCCGGTTTCCTTGACCTCATTACAGGGAACATGTGTCTATTGTAACAGGAATCTCACCTGGGGAACATGTGCCCGGTTTCCTTGACCTCATTACAGGGAACATGCGTCTATTGTAACAGGAATCTCACCTGGGGAACATGTGTCTATTGTAACAGGAATCTCACCTGGGGAACATGTGCCCGGTTTCCTTGACCTCATTACAGGGAACATGTGTCTATTGTAACAGGAATCTCACCTGGGGAACATGTGTCTATTGTAACAGGAATCTCACCTGGGGAACATGTGTCTATTGTAACAGGAATCTCACCTGGGGAACATGTGCCCGGTGTCCTTGACCTCATTACAGGGAACATGTGTCTATTCTAACAGGAATCTCACCTGGGGAACATGCGTCTTTTCTAACAGGAATCTCACCTGGGGAACATGAGTCTATTGTAACAGGAATCTCACCTGGGGAACATGTGTCCGGTTTCCTTGACCTCATTACAGGGAACATGTGTCTATTCTAACAGGAATCTCACCTGGGGAACATGTGTCTATTGTAACAGGAATCTCACCTGGGGAACATGTGTCTTTTCTAACAGGAATCTCACCTGGGGAACATGCGTCTTTTCTAACAGGAATCTCACCTGGGGAACATGCGTCTTTTCTAACAGGAATCTCACCTGGGGAACATGTGCCCGGTTTCCTTGACCTCATTACAGGGAACATGCGTCTATTGTAACAGGAATCTCACCTGGGGAACATGTGTCTATTGTAACAGGAATCTCACCTGGGGAACATGAGTCTATTGTAACAGGAATCTCACCTGGGGAACATGTGCCCGGTTTCCTTGACCTCATTACAGGGAACATGCTTCTATTGTAACAGGAATCTCACCTGGGGAACATGTGTCTATTGTAACAGGAATCTCACCTGGGGAACATGTGCCCGGTTTCCTTGACCTCATTACAGGGAACATGTGTCTATTGTAACAGGAATCTCACCTGGGGAACATGTGTCTATTGTAACAGGAATCTCACCTGGGGAACATGTGCCCGGTTTCCTTGACCTCATTACAGGGAACATGTGTCTATTGTAACAGGAATCTCACCTGGGGAACATGTGCCCGGTTTCCTTGACCTCATTACAGGGAACATGTGTCTTTTCTAACAGGAATCTCACCTGGGGAACATGCGTCTTTTCTAACAGGAATCTCACCTGGGGAACAAGTGCCCGGTTTCCTTGACCTCATTACAGGGAACATGCGTCTATTGTAACAGGAATCTCACCTGGGGAACATGTGTCTATTGTAACAGGAATCTCACCTGGGGAACATGAGTCTATTGTAACAGGAATCTCACCTGGGGAACATGTGCCCGGTTTCCTTGACCTCATTACAGGGAACATGCTTCTATTGTAACAGGAATCTCACCTGGGGAACATGTGCCCGGTTTCCTTGACCTCATTACAGGGAACATGTGTCTATTGTAACAGGAATCTCACCTGGGGAACATGTGTCTATTGTAACAGGAATCTCACCTGGGGAACATGTGCCCGGTTTCCTTGACCTCATTACAGGGAACATGCGTCTATTGTAACAGGAATCTCACCTGGGGAACATGTGTCTATTGTAACAGGAATCTCACCTGGGGAACATGTGTCCGGTTTCCTTGACCTCATTACAGGGAACATGCGTCTATTGTAACAGGAATCTCACCTGGGGAACATGAGTCTATTGTAACAGGAATCTCACCTGGGGAACATGTGTCCGGTTTCCTTGACCTCATTACAGGGAACATGCGTCTATTGTAACAGGAATCTCACCTGGGGAACATGTGTCCGGTTTCCTTGACCTCATTACAGGGAACATGTGTCTTTTCTAACAGGAATCTCACCTGGGGAACATGTGCCCGGTTTCCTTGACCTCATTACAGGGAACATGCGTCTATTGTAACAGGAATCTCACCTGGGGAACATGAGTCTATTGTAACAGGAACCTCACCTGGGGAACATGAGTCTATTGTAACAGGAATCTCACCTGGGGAACATGTGTCCGGTTTCCTTGACCTCATTACAGGGAACATGTGTCTATTGTAACAGGAATCTCACCTGGGGAACATGTGTCCGGTTTCCTTGACCTCATTACAGGGAACATGTGTCTATTGTAACAGGAATCTCACCTGGGGAACATGTGTCTATTCTAACAGGAATCTCACCTGGGGAACATGTGTCTATTGTAACAGGAATCTCACCTGGGGAACATGTGTCTATTCTAACAGGAATCTCACCTGGGGAACATGTGTCCGGTTTCCTTGACCTCATTACAGGGAACATGTGTCTTTTCTAACAGGAATCTCACCTGGGGAACATGTGCCCGGTTTCCTTGACCTCATTACAGGGAACATGCGTCTATTGTAACAGGAATCTCACCTGGGGAACATGAGTCTATTGTAACAGGAATCTCACCTGGGGAACATGAGTCTATTGTAACAGGAATCTCACCTGGGGAACATGTGTCCGGTTTCCTTGACCTCATTACAGGGAACATGTGTCTATTGTAACAGGAATCTCACCTGGGGAACATGTGTCCGGTTTCCTTGACCTCATTACAGGGAACATGTGTCTATTGTAACAGGAATCTCACCTGGGGAACATGTGTCTATTGTAACAGGAATCTCACCTGGGGAACATGTGTCTATTGTAACAGGAATCTCACCTGGGGAACATGTGTCCGGTTTCCTTGACCTCATTACAGGGAACATGCGTCTATTGTAACAGGAATCTCACCTGGGGAACATGTGTCTATTGTAACAGGAATCTCACCTGGGGAACATGTGTCCGGTTTCCTTGACCTCATTACAGGGAACATGTGTCTTTTCTAACAGGAATCTCACCTGGGGAACATGTGTCCGGTTTCCTTGACCTCATTACAGGGAACATGAGTCTATTGTAACAGGAATCTCACCTGGGGAACATGTGTCTATTGTAACAGGAATCTCACCTGGGGAACATGTGTCCGGTTTCCTTGACCTCATTACAGGGAACATGTGTCTATTGTAACAGGAATCTCACCTGGGGAACATGTGTCTATTCTAACAGGAATCTCACCTGGGGAACATGAGTCTATTGTAACAGGAATCTCACCTGGGGAACATGTGTCTATTCTAACAGGAATCTCACCTGGGGAACATGTGTCCGGTTTCCTTGACCTCATTACAGGGAACATGTGTCTATTGTAACAGGAATCTCACCTGGGGAACATGTGTCTATTGTAACAGGAATCTCACCTGGGGAACATGTGTCCGGTTTCCTTGACCTCATTACAGGGAACATGTGTCTATTGTAACAGGAATCTCACCTGGGGAACATGTGTCCGGTTTCCTTGACCTCATTACAGGGAACATGAGTCTATTGTAACAGGAATCTCACCTGGGGAACATGTGTCTATTGTAACAGGAATCTCACCTGGGGAACATGTGTCCGGTTTCCTTGACCTCATTACAGGGAACATGTGTCTATTCTAACAGGAATCTCACCTGGGGAACATGTGTCCGGTTTCCTTGACCTCATTACAGGGAACATGCGTCTATTGTAACAGGAATCTCACCTGGGGAACATGTGTCTATTGTAACAGGAATCTCACCTGGGGAACATGTGTCCGGTTTCCTTGACCTCATTACAGGGAACATGCGTCTATTGTAACAGGAATCTCACCTGGGGAACATGTGTCCGGTTTCCTTGACCTCATTACAGGGAACATGTGTCTATTGTAACAGGAATCTCACCTGGGGAACATGTGTCTGGTTTCCTTGACCTCATTACAGGGAACATGCGTCTATTGTAACAGGAATCTCACCTGGGGAACATGTGTCTATTGTAACAGGAATCTCACCTGGGGAACATGTGTCCGGTTTCCTTGACCTCATTACAGGGAACATGTGTCTTTTCTAACAGGAATCTCACCTGGGGAACATGTGTCCGGTTTCCTTGACCTCATTACAGGGAACATGAGTCTATTTTAACAGGAATCTCACCTGGGGAACATGTGTCTTTTCTAACAGGAATCTCACCTGGGGAACATGTGTCCGGTTTCCTTGACCTCATTACAGGGAACATGTGTCTATTGTAACAGGAATCTCACCTGGGGAACATGTGTCTATTGTAACAGGAATCTCACCTGGGGAACATGTGTCCGGTTTCCTTGACCTCATTACAGGGAACATGTGTCTATTGTAACAGGAATCTCACCTGGGGAACATGTGTCCGGTTTCCTTGACCTCATTACAGGGAACATGAGTCTATTGTAACAGGAATCTCACCTGGGGAACATGTGTCTATTGTAACAGGAATCTCACCTGGGGAACATGTGTCCGGTTTCCTTGACCTCATTACAGGGAACATGTGTCTATTCTAACAGGAATCTCACCTGGGGAACATGTGTCCGGTTTCCTTGACCTCATTACAGGGAACATGTGTCTATTGTAACAGGAATCTCACCTGGGGAACATGTGTCTATTGTAACAGGAATCTCACCTGGGGAACATGTGTCTATTGTAACAGGAATCTCACCTGGGGAACATGTGTCCGGTTTCCTTGACCTCATTACAGGGAACATGCGTCTATTGTAACAGGAATCTCACCTGGGGAACATGTGTCTATTGTAACAGGAATCTCACCTGGGGAACATGTGTCCGGTTTCCTTGACCTCATTACAGGGAACATGTGTCTTTTCTAACAGGAATCTCACCTGGGGAACATGTGTCCGGTTTCCTTGACCTCATTACAGGAACATGAGTCTATTGTAACAGGAATCTCACCTGGGGAACATGTGTCTATTGTAACAGGAATCTCACCTGGGGAACATGTGTCCGGTTTCCTTGACCTCATTACAGGGAACATGTGTCTATTGTAACAGGAATCTCACCTGGGGAACATGTGTCTATTCTAACAGGAATCTCACCTGGGGAACATGAGTCTATTGTAACAGGAATCTCACCTGGGGAACATGTGTCTATTCTAACAGGAATCTCACCTGGGGAACATGTGTCCGGTTTCCTTGACCTCATTACAGGGAACATGTGTCTATTGTAACAGGAATCTCACCTGGGGAACATGTGTCTATTGTAACAGGAATCTCACCTGGGGAACATGTGTCCGGTTTCCTTGACCTCATTACAGGGAACATGTGTCTATTGTAACAGGAATCTCACCTGGGGAACATGTGTCCGGTTTCCTTGACCTCATTACAGGGAACATGAGTCTATTGTAACAGGAATCTCACCTGGGGAACATGTGTCTATTGTAACAGGAATCTCACCTGGGGAACATGTGTCCGGTTTCCTTGACCTCATTACAGGGAACATGTGTCTATTCTAACAGGAATCTCACCTGGGAACATGTGTCCGGTTTCCTTGACCTCATTACAGGGAACATGCGTCTATTGTAACAGGAATCTCACCTGGGAACATGTGTCTATTGTAACAGGAATCTCACCTGGGAACATGTGTCCGGTTTCCTTGACCTCATTACAGGGAACATGTGTCTATTGTAACAGGAATCTCACCTGGGGAACATGTGTCCGGTTTCCTTGACCTCATTACAGGGAACATGAGTCTATTGTAACAGGAATCTCACCTGGGGAACATGTGTCTATTGTAACAGGAATCTCACCTGGGGAACATGTGTCCGGTTTCCTTGACCTCATTACAGGGAACATGTGTCTATTGTAACAGGAATCTCACCTGGGGAACATGTGTCTATTCTAACAGGAATCTCACCTGGGGAACATGAGTCTATTGTAACAGGAATCTCACCTGGGGAACATGTGTCTATTCTAACAGGAATCTCACCTGGGGAACATGAGTCTATTGTAACAGGAATCTCACCTGGGGAACATGTGTCTATTGTAACAGGAATCTCACCTGGGGAACATGTGTCCGGTTTCCTTGACCTCATTACAGGGAACATGCGTCTATTGTAACAGGAATCTCACCTGGGGAACATGTGTCCGGTTTCCTTGACCTCATTACAGGGAACATGTGTCTATTGTAACAGGAATCTCACCTGGGGAACATGTGTCCGGTTTCCTTGACCTCATTACAGGGAACATGGTGCTTCACATCTGGTTTGTTGATCCACGTCTGGATGTTTACGATCTCCTTCCTGTCATCATCCGACATGGACGAGCTGTCAATCTCATCTGAACAGCGAGACGGGGGGGGATACAGCCATTGAGATCAAACTAGATCAATAGTTTTAGTCAACTAGAGCCGGGGTTCCCAATTGAGGTATCTGTTGAGTCGCAACCCCCCCATCAGGGTGACCCACAAGTGGGCCCCGATTCACAGTTTGGGAACCACTGAACTAGTGGTGAGTAGGGCTGTGGCGGTAATGAAATTTAATGAGCCGGTGATTGTCAAGCAAATAACTGCTGGTCTCAAGGTAAATTGACCACCAGGTAAATTGACCACCAGGTAAATTGACCACCAGATAAATTGACCATTAATTAACATTCACATTTAGCATCTGCTGTCTTCCACACACAGCCTACAAGCCACTGACCTTCCGTGGAATTATTTTATATTATGAAGAATACATTTGAACATTCAAGTGCATTCAGAAAGTATTCAGACCCCTTGACTTGTTCCACATTTTGTTATATGTTACAGCCTCATCAACCTACACACAATACCCCATAGTGACGTCACAATACCCCATAGTGTACACACAATACCCCATAGTGACGTCACAATACCCCATAGTGACGTCACAATACCCCATAGTGACGTCACAATACCCCATAGTGACGTCACAATACCCCAAAGTGACGTCACAACACGCCATAGTGACGTCACAATACCCAAACTGACGTCACAATACCCCAAACTGAAGTCACAATACCCCATAGTGACGTCACAATACCCCAAACTGACGTCACAATACCCCAAACTGACGTCACAATACCCCATAGTGACGTCACAATACCCCATAGTGACGTCACAATACCCCATAGTGACGTCACAATACCCCATAGTGACGTCACAATACCCCATTCTGACGTCACAATACCCCATACTGACGTCACAATACCCCATAGTGACGTCACAATACCCCATACTATTGTATGACCACACAGTCAGTTAGTAGCCGTACAGTCAGTTAGTGTAGTCTAGTAAACAGAGACAGCCAGTACCCGTACAGTCAGTTAGTGGAGTCAGTATTGTACAATACCCCATAGTGACGTCACAATACCCCATAGTGACGTCACAATACCCCATAGTGACGTCACAATACCCCATAGTGACAATGCGAGACATTTTTGCAAATGTATAAAAACCCCAGAAACGTCTTATTTACATAAGTATTCAGACCCTGTCTATATAAGGTATATAAGGCTGTAATGTCACAAAATGTGGAAAAGTCAAGTGTCTGAATACTTTCCGAATGCACTGTAGCTGAATAAAATAAAAATAATATTTTCTCCAAAGGATTTGAGGGAGTGCGCACATGCTGCTATTCTTGTGTTGAGCTGTTAACAAAGGAACTGGTCCTCCTATATGCTTCATTTACAGTTATTTATGTAACTTTAGTTGTGATACAAAGGCTGAATGGTATTTTATTAGGATCCCCATTAGCTGTTGAGACTCTACTGATGATTTGACAAAGGTCTTCTGAAAGGAGCTCTGTATTGTTTATTGTGCAGGCTGTACACACGTCATCAGTCTCTCATTCACAATTTGACAAGCACTTGATAATGCCTCAAATGATCCGCCTGCATTCCCTTTGTGTGGCTCTAATGCCCCCTAAAAACAAAATCCTTTTGCGGCTAGTGGCCGTTTTTCCCTTGGGCTGAATATAATCATTATAATTCCCCTCTCTCCAGGCTGCAAACTTCAAAGCACCTCTCACTCAAATGGCTCTCCCACACATGATAGGGTCTTTCTCACAGGCTACAAGTGAAGACAGACACGTCGGGGATGCAACCACGCTCATCCTCATAATTGAAGATATTGGAAGAAATGTCCATAATTTACTATGTCAGCCAACAAGATGAGTAGGCATAACGAACAGCAAGAGTACTAGCCTCTGTAAATCTACTATCCCCCACAGTACAACAGTTGACAACGCACACATGTACTATAAGTGGTAGTATACTATACATAGTACTATAAGTGGTAGTATACTATACATAGTACTATAAGTGGTAGTATACTATACATAGTACTATAAGTGGTAGTATACTATACATAGTACTATAAGTGGTAGTATACTATACATAGTACTATAAGTGGTAGTATACTATACATAGTACTATAAGTGGTAGTAGGCTATACATAGTACTATAAGTGGTAGTATACTATACATAGTACTATAAGTGGTAGTAGGCTATACATAGTACTATAAGTGGTAGTATACTATACATAGTACTATAAGTGGTAGTAGGCTATAAGTGTGAATGTTCCATTAGCGGGGAAAAAAACATTCCAAAATGGCCACAAATGCGTTTATGCATGTAATGCTTTCATTGTAAAAGGTGCATTTTTATGGTGAACATTTTCTTCCCCAAATTTGAAACTCACGCACTGCTATGTATGCCAGTTAGGCTCTACACCCCTTGTAAAGCGGATTAACGTGCTTCATTTTAAAATAAGTTATTTGGCCACTTTAGTTGTGATACTAACCCTATCAAAACATATAGGCCTGTGGGCATGAGGTGTGCAACTATGATTTGGAAAAGTACACAAGCTGGAATAATAGTAGAGAGAATGATTTATTTCAGCTTTTATTTCTTTCATCACATTCCCAGTGGGTCAGAAGTTTACATACACTCAATTAGTATTTGGTAGCATTGCCTTTAAATTTTTAACTTGGGTCAAACATTTCAGGTAGACTTCCACAAGCTTCCCACAATAAGTTGGGTGAATGTTGTCCCATTGCTCCTGACAGAGCTGGTGTAACTGAGTCAGGTTTGTAGGCCTCCTTGCTCGCACACGCTTTTCAGTTCTGCCCACACATTTTCTATAGGATTGAGGTCAGGGCTTTGTGATGGCCACACCAATACCTTGACTTTGTTGTCCTTAAGCCATTTTGAAGGCTGCGTGTTCCCATGATGTTTATACTTGCGTACTATTGTTTTTACAGATGTTTGGAAATTGCTCCCAAGGATGAACCAGACTTGTGGAGGTCTACAATTGTTTTTCTGCGGTCTTGGCTGAGTTCTTTGATTTTCCCATGATGTCAAGCAAAGATGCACTGAGTTTGAAGGTAGGCCTTAAAATACATCCACAGGTACACCTCCAATTGACTCAAATGATGCCAATTAGCCTATCAGAAGCTTCTAAAGCCATGACATCATCTTCTGGAATTGTCCAAGCTGTTTAAAGGCACAGTCAACTTAGTGTATGTAAACTTCTGACCCACTGGAATTGTGACACAGTGAGTTCGGTCTGTAAACAATTGTTGGAAAAATGACTTGTGTCATGCACAATGTAGATGTCCTAACCGACTTGCCAAAACTATAGTTTGTTAACAAGAAATGTGTTGTGGTTTAAAAACGAGTTTTAACGACTCCAACCTGAGTGGATGTAAACTTCCGACTTCAACTGTACTAAATAATATATGTGTGAAATTAGTTTTGATTTAGAATGGACCATTATCATGCATGCAGCTGTCGGAACAGGGGCAGGGGAAAAAAATATGTCATCTATACACTGAAATAGCGAATGGAGGATGCTTTTCCCGTGGTTAATTTGCATGTCAGATAGGTAGGCTATACTCCTGTTGTAAAGAGAAGCAATGTGATTAATATTAGCAAAGTTGAGAAATAAATACAGCCTATAGAAAGCTGATGGGATCCTCCTCTTTTTAATAGAGGCCATCACTCTGTTTTCTCACGCAATTGCATAGCCCATAGAAATTTTATGCAACATGAGCTCATGGGCTCTCATGAAATGCTGGATTAGATTTTCGAATACATTTGCATTGATGTCAGAGTGATTAGAGGGACAATAGAGAGCTGAGTACCAGGCAGTTGGAAGATTTGTGTGGCTACTAATGACAGCAGCATCAGAGCCCTGGAGAAGCTTAATTACTGTGACTAAATGGTCACGTAGAATTTGACTGCCATCATGACGCGTGACCGCCGGTGTGGCGGTAATACGGTCACTGTAACAGCCCTATTGGTGAGTCAGGTCTATAGGTGGAGAGGAGAACTAGTCTGAAGGGACGACTGATTGGGGTTACCGGGTTGTAGCAGTATTGTATAATTGATTGTAGCACTGTAGTATTGATTGTAATACTATAGTATTGTAGTAGTATTAATTGTAGTACTGTATTACTATTGTAGAAGTAGTACTGTAGTAGTATTGATTGTAGTAGTATAGTATTAATTGTAGTACTGTATTTATTTTGTAGTAGTATTGAGGTAGTGTACTATTGTAGTAGTATTAAGTGTAGTACTGTATTACTAATGTATTACTAATATAGTAGTGTTGATTGTAGCAGTATAGTATTGTAGTAGTATTAATTGTAGTTATGTATTAGTAATGTAGTATTAATGAAGTAGTATTGATTGAGGTAGTGTAGTATTGTAGTAGTATTAATTGTAGTAAGGTATTACTAATGTAGTAATATTGATTGTAGTACTGTAGTACTATTGATTGTAGTAGTATTGATTGTTGTAGTAGTAGTATTGTAGATGTATTTCACAATAGTTACCTGTATCATACTCTTCCTCATCACCGATGCTGAACACTGGCTTCACTCCTCTGTAAGGTTTTCCAACCCGGTCACTACTGCTCACATGTCTGTTATATAGAAGAGACAAACAAGTCAGAGGGTTGTTCTTCATTCCTGCCCCCCTACATGAAGCACGAACAGCCACACGCACGGCCCATCTGGGATTAGTCAGGCAGCTATGTTACTATTAGAGGAATAAGAACCCAGTTAAAGCCATCTGGGATTAGTCAGGCAGCTATGTTACTATTAGAGGAATAAGAAATCAGTTAAAGCCATCTGGGATTAGTCAGGCAGCTATGTTACTATTAGAGGAATAAGAAATCAGTTAAAGAAGTGGTTCTACAATTACAGCGTAATTTATTAGTGGTGATATTCAGGGCAATAGAGGCACATACAGTAGATATACAGCCACAGCCCAGGCTCTCACCTTGGAGAACAGTGAACCACACAGCCCCGGCTATCACCTTGGAGAACAGTGAACCACACAGCCCCGGCTATCACCTTGGAGAACAGTGAACCACACAGCCCCGGCTATCACCTTGGAGAACAGTGAACCACACAGCCCCGGCTATTACCTTGGAGAACAGTGAACCACACAGCCCAGGCTATCACCTTGGAGAACAGTGAACCACACAGCCCCGGCTATCACCTTGGAGAACAGTGAACCACACAGCCCCGGCTATCACCTTGGAGAACAGTGAACCACACAGCCCCGGCTATTACCTTGGAGAACAGTGAACCACACAGCCCCGGCTATCACCTTGGAGAATAGTGAACCCCACAGCCCCGGCTATCACCTTGGAGAACAGTGAACCACACAGCCCCGGCTATCACCTTGGAGAACAGTGAACCACACAACCTCGGCTATCACCTTGGAGAACAGTGAACCACACAGCCCAGGCTCTCACCCTGGAGAACAGTGAACCACACAGCCCGGCTCTCACCCTGGAGAACAGTGAACCACACAGCCCCGGCTATCACCTTGGAGAACAGTGAACCACACAGCCCAGGCTATCACCTTGGAGAACAGTGAACCACACAGCCCAGGCTATCACCTTGGAGAACAGTGAACCACACAGCCCCGGCTATAACCTTGGAGAACAGTGAACCACACAGCCCCGGCTATAACCCTGGAGAACAGTGAACCACACAGCCCCGGCTATAACCTTGGAGAACAGTGAACCACACAGCCCCGGCTATCACCTTGGAGAACAGTGAACCACACAACCCCGGCTATCACCTTGGAGAACAGTGAACCACACAGCCCCGGCTATCACCTTGGAGAACAGTGAACCACACACCCCGGCTATCACCTTGGAGAACAGTGAACCACACAGCCCCGGCTATCACCTTGGAGAACAGTGAACCACACAGCCCGGCTATCACCTTGGAGAACAGTGAACCACACAGCCCCGGCTATTACCTTGGAGAACAGTGAACCACACAGCCCCGGCTATCACCTTGGAGAACAGTGAACCCCACAGCCCCGGCTATCACCTTGGAGAACAGTGAACCACACAGCCCCGGCTATCACCTTGGAGAACAGTGAACCACACAGCCCCGGCTATAACCCTGGAGAACAGTGAACCACACAGCCCCGGCTATAACCTTGGAGAACAGTGAACCACACAGCCCCGGCTATCACCTTGGAGAACAGTGAACCACACAACCCCGGCTATCACCTTGGAGAACAGTGAACCACACAGCCCCGGCTATCACCTTGGAGAACAGTGAACCACACAACCCCGGCTATCACCTTGGAGAACAGTGAAATAGTATCACACACTTAAAGTGAATGTCCACGCAAACAGTGGCGAGGCAAAGATCCAAAGAGCAACAACAGACAGTGACCTACAGACAGTGACCTACAGACAGTGACCCACAGACAGTGACCCACAGACAGTGACCTACAGACAGTGACCTACAGACAGTGACCTACAGACAGTGACCTACAGACAGTGACCTACAGACAGTGACATACAGACAGTGACCTACAGACAGTGACCTACAGACAGTGACCTACAGACAGTGACCCACAGACAGTGACCCACAGACAGTGACCCACAGACAGTGACATAGCGACTATAACAGGTGACACAGAGCATAGGGACTATAACAGATGACACAGAGCATAGCGACTATAACAGTGATCAGAGAGCAGTACTTCATCCAGGAGCCAGAATGTGGACTGGAGACATGATGTGAGTAAGGGATGGGAGCAGTATGTCAGGGGGGACGCGTTAGTGTGGTCGTGGTACAGCTCTCGGCTCCATAACAAGTGCCCTCTGGTCCCCGGGGCAATAAGTAGGCTGCGAGAGACAGAGCAGGAATAAGATGGGGCCACAGAGGCCATCATGCTGCTGGGAGAGTCTTACCGGTCAGGGACCCCCTTCTCTGGCCAGGGGAGAGTGAAAGACATTCTAGCATGGAATACACAAGGCACAATGATGAAGGGTTAAATTTATGCACGAGATTAGGGGTCAACTAAGGCACAACGATGAGGGGTTAAACTAAGGCACGGCGAAGAGGGGTCAAACTAAGGCACGGCGAAGAGGGGTCAACTAAGGCACGGCGAAGAGGGGTCAACTAAGGCACGGCGAAGAGGGGTCAACTAAGGCACGGCGAAGAGGGGTCAAGGCTCGGCGAAGAGGCTAAGGCTCGGCGAAGAGGGGCTAAGGCAAGAAGGGGTCAGCAAGGCACAACTAAGGCACGGCGAAGAGGGGTCAACTAAGGCACGGCGAAGAGGGGTCAACTAAGGCACGGCGAAGAGGGGTCAACTAAGGCACGGCGAAGAGGGGTCAACTAAGGCACGGCGAAGAGGGGTCAACTAAGGCACGGCGAAGAGGGGTCAACTAAGGCACGCGAAGAGGGGGTCAACTAAACGGCGAAGACTAAGGCGGCGAAGAGGGGTCAACTAAGGCACGGCGATGGTTCAACTAAGGGGTTCAACTAAGGCACAACTAAGCGAAGATGGGTTCAACTAAAGAAGGGTCAACTCAACTGAGGGGCACGGTTCAACTATTTATCGCGCAGAAGAGGGGTCAACTAAGGCACGGCGAGGCAGAGAGGGGTCAACTAAGGCACGGCAAAGAGGGGTCAACTAAGGCACGGCGGCGAGGCAGAGGGTCAACTAAGGCACGGCGAAGAGGGGTTCAGGCACGGCTAAGGCACGGCGAAGAGGGGTCAACTAAGGCACAACGATGAGGGGTTCAACTAAGGCACGGCGAAGAGGGGTCAACTAAGGCACGGCGAAGAGGGGTCAACTAAGGCACGGCGAAGAGGGGTCAACTAAGGCACGGCGAAGAGGGGTCAACTAAGGCACGGCGAAGAGGGGTCAACTAAGGCACGGCGAAGAGGGGTCAACTAAGGCACGGCGAAGAGGGGTCAACTAAGGCACGGCGAAGAGGGGTCAACTAAGGCACGGCGAAGAGGGGCAGCTAAGGCAGGGGTCAACTAAGGCACGGCGAAGAGGGGTCAACTAAGGCACGGCGAAGAGGGGCCAACTAAGGCACGGCAAAGAGGGTCAACTAAGGCACGGCAAAGAGGGGTCAACTAAGGCACGGCGAAGAGGGGTTCAACTAAGGCACGGCGAAGAGGGGTTCAACTAAGCCACGGCGAAGAGGGGTTCAACTAAGGCACGGCGAAGAGGGGTCAACTAAGGCACGGCGAAGAGGGGTCAACTAAGGCACGGCGAAGAGGGGGTCAACTAAGGCACGGCGAAGAGGGGGTCAACTAAGGCACGGCGAAGAGGGGTCAACTAAGGCACGGCAAAGAGGGGTCAACTAAGGCACGGCAAAGAGGGGTCAACTAAGGCACGGCAAAGAGGGGTCAACTAAGGCACGGCGAAGAGGGGTCAACTAAGGCACGGCGAAGAGGGGTCAACTAAGGCACGGCAAAGAGGGGATCAACTAAGGCACAGATTAATACTATTAAATTAGTAAAGGATCATTAATAATGATTTAATAACACTGAATTACATGAGTGGAGTCCATAATTATTCCCTGATTTGAATAATTTGTATTATTTATCTGCGAGATGAGTCCTGAGCATGGAAGGATATTACCTGTCCATATTAACACAGACAGAGCATGGAAGGACAGGATATTACCTGTCTATATTAACACAGACAGAGCATGGAAGGACATGATATTACCTGTCCACAGGTGTAGCCGTGTTCTCCATAAAGCTTATCATCTTCTCCTTCGCTATGACAGACTTGGACTTGAGGGCAAAGGTCATCTTGTTGACCAGAGACTTGACTCCTTTATCCCCTGTGGTGCTCAACGCGTCTCCCTGTTGTGGGTGGGGGGGGGAGCGAGAGAGATCATGAGCTCCTGAAATGTTCAGATTGTTTTTACCAAAAATATAGATTGACAGTGGCTACTATGACTAGCTCCAGTGTAATCCTCCCTTGACAGTGGCTACTATGACTAGCTCCAGTGTAATCCTCCCTTGACAGTGGCTACTATGACTAGCTCCAGTGTAATCCTCCCTTGACAGTGGCTACTATGACTAGCTCCAGTGTAATCCTCCCTTGACAGTGGCTACTATGACTAGCTCCAGTGTAATCCTCCCTTGGCAGTGGCTACAGACTAGCTCCAGTGTAAACCTCCCTTGACAGTGGCTACTATGACTAGCTCCAGTGTAATCCTCCCTTGACAGTGGCTACTATGACTAGCTCCAGTGTAATCCTCCCATGACAGTGGCTACAGACTAGCTCCAGTGTAAACCTCCCTTGACAGTGGCTACTATGACTAGCTCCAGTGTAATCCTCCCTTGACAGTGGCTACTATGACCAGCTCCAGTGTAATCCTCCCTTGACAGTGGCTACAGACTAGCTCCAGTGTAATCCTCCCTTGACAGTGGCTACAGACTAGCTCCAGTGTAATCCTCCCTTGACAGTGGCTACTATGACCAGCTCCAGTGTAATCCTCCCTTGACAGTGGCTACAGACTAGCTCCAGTGTAATCCTCCCTTGACAGTGGCTACAGACTAGCTCCAGTGTAATCCTCCCTTGACAGTGGCTACTATGACTAGCTCCAGTGTAATCCTCCCTTGACAGTGGCTACAGACTAGCTCCAGTGTAATCCTCCCTTGACAGTGGCTACAGACTAGCTCCAGTGTAATCCTCCCTTGACAGTGGCTACTATGACTAGCTCCAGTGTAATCCTCCCTTGACAGTGGCTACAGACTAGCTCCAGTGTAATCCTCCCTTGACAGTGGCTACTATGACTAGCTCCAGTGTAATCCTCCCTTGACAGTGGCTACTATGACTAGCTCCAGTGTAATCCTCCCTTGACAGTGGCTACTATGACTAGCTCCAGTGTAATCCTCCCTTGACAGTGGCTACTATGACTAGTTCCAGTGTAATTCTCCCTTGACAGTGGCTACTATGACTAGCTCCAGTGTAATCCTCCCTTGACAGTGGCTACTATGACTAGCTCCAGTGTAATCCTCCCTTGACAGTGGCTACTATGACTAGCTCCAGTGTAATCCTCCCTTGACAGTGGCTACTATGACTAGCTCCAGTGTAATCCTCCCTTGACAGTGGCTACTATGACTAGCTCCAGTGTAATCCTCCTTGACAGTGGCTACTATGACTAGCTCCAGTGTAATCCTCCCTTGACAGTGGCTACTATGACTAGCTCCAGTGTAATCCTCCCTTGACAGTGGCTACTATGACTAGCTCCAGTGTAATCCTCCCTTGACAGTGGCTACTATGACTAGTTCCAGTGTAATCCTCCCTTGGCAGTGGCTACAGACTAGCTCCAGTGTAAACCTCCCTTGACAGTGGCTACTATGACTAGCTCCAGTGTAATCCTCCCTTGACAGTGGCTACTATGACTAGCTCCAGTGTAATCCTCCCATGACAGTGGCTACAGACTAGCTCCAGTGTAAACCTCCCTTGACAGTGGCTACTATGACTAGCTCCAGTGTAATCCTCCCTTGACAGTGGCTACTATGACTAGCTCGTGTAATCCTCCCTTGACAGTGGCTACTATGACCAGCTCCAGTGTAATCCTCCCTTGACAGTGGCTACAGACTAGCTCCAGTGTAATCCTCCCTTGACAGTGGCTACAGACTAGCTCCAGTGTAATCCTCCCTTGACAGTGGCTACAGACTAGCTCCAGTGTAATCCTCCCTTGACAGTGGCTACTATGACTAGCTCCAGTGTAATCCTCCCTTGACAGTGGCTACAGACTAGCTCCAGTGTAATCCTCCCTTGACAGTGGCTACAGACTAGCTCCAGTGTAATCCTCCCTTGACAGTGGCTACTATGACTAGCTCCAGTGTAATCCTCCCTTGACAGTGGCTACAGACTAGCTCCAGTGTAATCCTCCCTTGACAGTGGCTACTATGACTAGCTCCAGTGTAATCCTCCCTTGACAGTGGCTACAGACTAGCGCCAGTGTAATCCTCCCTGGACAGTGGCTACTATGACTAGCTCCAGTGTAATCCTCCCTTGACAGTGGCTACTATGACTACCTCCAGTGTAATCCTCCCTTGACAGTGGCTACTATGACTAGCTCCAGTGTAATCCTCCCTTGACAGTGGCTACTATGACTAGCTCCAGTGTAATCCTCCCTTGACAGTGGCTCCTATGACTAGTTCCAGTGTAATCCTCCCTTGACAGTGGCTACTATGACTAGCTCCAGTATAATCCTCCCTTGACAGTGGCTACTATGACTAGTTCCAGTGTAATCCTCCCTTGACAGTGGCTACTATGACTAGTTCCAGTGTAATCCTCCCTTGACAGTGGCTGATATGACTAGCTCCAGTGTAATCCTCCCTTGACAGTGGCTACTATGACTAGCTCCAGTGTAATCCTCCATTGACAGTGGCTACGATGACTAGCTCCAGTGTAATCCTCCCTTGACAGTGGCTACTATGACTAGCTCCAGTGTAATCCTCCCTTGCCAGTGGCTGATATGACTAGCTCCAGTGTAATCCTCCCTTGACAGTGGCTACTATGACTAGCTCCAGTGTAATCCTCCCTTGACAGTGGCTGATATGACTAGCTACAGTGTAATCCTCCCTTGACAGTGCCTACTATGACTAGCTCCAGTGTAATCCTCCCTTGACAGTGGCTACTATGACTAGCTCCAGTGTAATCCTCCCTTGACAGTGGCTACTATGACTAGTTCCAGTGTAATCCTCCCTTGACAGTGGCTACTATGACTAGTTCCAGTGTAATTCTCCCTTGACAGTGGCTACTATGACTAGCTCCAGTGTAATCCTCCCTTGACAGTGGCTACTATGACTAGCTCCAGTGTAATCCTCCCTTGACAGTGGCTACTATGACTAGTTCCAGTGTAATTCTCCTTTGACAGTGGCTACTATGACTAGCTCCAGTGTAATCCTCCCTTGACAGTGGCTACTATGACTAGCTCCAGTGTAATCCTCCCTTGACAGTGGCTACTATGACTAGCTCCAGTGTAATCCTCCCATGACAGTGGCTACAGACTAGCTCCAGTGTAAACCTCCCTTGACAGTGGCTACTATGACTAGCTCCAGTGTAATCCTCCCTTGACAGTGGCTACTATGACTAGCTCGTGTAATCCTCCCTTGACAGTGGCTACTATGACCAGCTCCAGTGTAATCCTCCCTTGACAGTGGCTACAGACTAGCTCCAGTGTAATCCTCCCTTGACAGTGGCTACAGACTAGCTCCAGTGTAATCCTCCCTTCACAGTGGCTACTATGACTAGCTCCAGTGTAATCCTCCCTTGACAGTGGCTACAGACTAGCTCCAGTGTAATCCTCCCTTGACAGTGGCTACAGACTAGCTCCAGTGTAATCCTCCCTTGACAGTGGCTACTATGACTAGCTCCAGTGTAATCCTCCCTTGACAGTGGCTACAGACTAGCTCCAGTGTAATCCTCCCTTGACAGTGGCTACTATGACTAGCTCCAGTGTAATCCTCCCTTGACAGTGGCTACTATAACTAGCTCCAGTGTAATCCTCCCTTGACAGTGGCTACAGACTAGCGCCAGTGTAATCCTCCCTGGACAGTGGCTACTATGACTAGCTCCAGTGTAATCCTCCCTTGACAGTGGCTACTATGACTAGCTCCAGTGTAATCCTCCCTTGACAGTGGCTACTATGACTAGCTCCAGTGTAATCCTCCCTTGACAGTGGCTCCTATGACTAGTTCCAGTGTAATCCTCCCTTGACAGTGGCTACTATGACTAGCTCCAGTATAATCCTCCCTTGACAGTGGCTACTATGACTAGTTCCAGTGTAATCCTCCCTTGACAGTGGCTGATATGACTAGCTCCAGTGTAATCCTCCCTTGACAGTGGCTACTATGACTAGCTCCAGTGTAATCCTCCCTTGACAGTGGCTACTATGACTAGTTCCAGTGTAATCCTCCCTTGACAGTGGCTGATATGACTAGCTCCAGTGTAATCCTCCCTTGACAGTGGCTACTATGACTAGCTCCAGTGTAATCCTCCATTGACAGTGGCTACGATGACTAGCTCCAGTGTAATCCTCCCTTGACAGTGGCTACTATGACTAGTTCCAGTGTAATCCTCCCTTGCCAGTGGCTGATATGACTAGCTCCAGTGTAATCCTCCCTTGACAGTGGCTACTATGACTAGCTCCAGTGTAATCCTCCCTTGACAGTGGCTACTATGACTAGTTCCAGTGTAATTCTCCTTGACAGTGGCTACTATGACTAGCTCCAGTGTAATCCTCCCTTGACAGTGGCTACTATGACTAGCTCCAGTGTAATCCTCCCTTGACAGTGGCTACTATGACTAGCTCCAGTGTAATCCTCCCTTGACAGTGGCTGATATGACTAGCTCCAGTGTAATCCTCCCTTGACAGTGCCTACTATGACTAGCTCCAGTGTAATCCTCCCTTGACAGTGGCTACTATGACTAGCTCCAGTGTAATCCTCCCTTGACAGTGGCTACTATGACTAGTTCCAGTGTAATCCTCCCTTGACAGTGGCTACTATGACTAGTTCCAGTGTAATTCTCCCTTGACAGTGGCTACTATGACTAGCTCCAGTGTAATCCTCCCTTGACAGTGGCTATGACTAGCTCCAGTGTAATCCTCCATTGACAGTGGCCATGACTAGCTCCAGTGTAATCCTCCCTTGACAGTGGCTACTATGACTAGTTCCAGTGTAATCCTCCTTGACAGTGGCTACTATGACTAGTTCCAGTGTAATTCTCCCTTGACAGTGGCTACTATGACTAGCTCCAGTGTAATCCTCCCTTGACAGTGGCTACTATGACTAGCTCCAGTGTAATCCTCCATTGACAGTGGCTACGATGACTAGCTCCAGTGTAATCCTCCCTTGACAGTGGCTACTATGACTAGTTCCAGTGTAATCCTCCCTTGACAGTGGCTACTATGACTAGTTCCAGTGTAATCCTCCCTTGACAGTGGCTGATATGACTAGCTCCAGTGTAATCCTCCCTTGACAGTGGCTACTATGACTAGCTCCAGTGTAATCCTCCCTTGACAGTGGCTACTATGACTAGCTCCAGTGTAATCCTCCCTTGACAGTGGCTACTATGACTAGCTCCAGTGTAATCCTCCCTTGACAGTGGCTACTATGACTAGCTCCAGTGTAATCCTCCCTTGACAGTGGCTACTATGACTAGCTCCAGTGTAATCCTCCCTTGACAGTGGCTACTATGACTAGCTCCAGTGTAATCCTCCCTTGACAGTGGCTACTATGACTAGCTCCAGTGTAATCCTCCCTTGACAGTGGCTACTATGACTAGCTCCAGTGTAATCCTCCCTTGACAGTGGCTACTATGACTAGCTCCAGTGTAATCCTCCCTTGACAGTGGCTACTATGACTAGCTCCAGTGTAATCCTCCCTTGACAGTGGCTACTATGACTAGCTCCAGTGTAATCCTCCCTTGGCAGTGGCTACAGACTAGCTCCAGTGTAAACCTCCCTTGACAGTGGCTACTATGACTAGCTCCAGTGTAATCCTCCCTTGACAGTGGCTACTATGACTAGCTCCAGTGTAATCCTCCCATGACAGTGGCTACAGACTAGCTCCAGTGTAAACCTCCCTTGACAGTGGCTACTATGACTAGCTCCAGTGTAATCCTCCTTTGACAGTGGCTACTATGACTAGCTCGTGTAATCCTCCCTTGACAGTGGCTACTATGACCAGCTCCAGTGTAATCCTCCCTTGACAGTGGCTACTATGACTAGCTCCAGTGTAATCCTCCCTTGACAGTGGCTACAGACTAGCTCCAGTGTAATCCTCCCTTGACAGTGGCTACAGACAGTGGCTCAGTGTAATCCTCCCTTGACAGTGGCTACTATGACTAGCTCCAGTGTAATCCTCCCTTGACAGTGGCTGACTAGCTCCAGTGTAATCCTCCCTTGACAGTGGCTACAGACTAGCTCCAGTGTAATCCTCCCTTGACAGTGGCTACTATGACTAGCTCCAGTGTAATCCTCCCTTGACAGTGGCTACAGACTAGCTCCAGTGTAATCCTCCCTTGACAGTGGCTACTATGACTAGCTCCAGTGTAATCCTCCCTTGACAGTGGCTACAGACTAGCTCCAGTGTAAACCTCCTTGACAGCTCCAGGTAATCCTCCCTGACAGTATGACTAGCTCCAGTGTAATCCTCCCTTGACAGTGGCTACTATGACTAGCTCCAGTGTAATCCTCCTTGACAGTGGCTACTATGACTAGCTCCAGTGTAATCCTCCCTTGACAGTGGCTACTATGACTAGCTCCAGTGTAATCCTCCCTTGACAGTGGCTACTATGACTAGCTCCAGTGTAATCCTCCCTTGACAGTGGTGGCTACTAGTGGCTGACTAGCTCCAGTGTAATCCTCCCTTGACAGTGGCTACTATGACTAGCTCCAGTGTAATCCTCCCTTGACAGTGGCTACTATGACTAGCTCCAGTGTAATCCTCCCTTGACAGTGGCTACTATGACTAGCTCCAGTGTTCTTGACAGTGGCTACTATGACTAGCTCCAGTGTAATCCTCCCTTGACAGTGGCTACTATGACTAGCTCCAGTGTAAACCTCCCTTGACAGTGGCTACTATGACTAGCTCCAGTGTAATCCTCCCTTGACAGTGGCTACTATGACTAGCTCAGTGTAATCCTCCCATGACAGTGGCTATGACTAGCTCCAGTGTAATCCTCCCTTGACAGTGGCTACTAGACTAGCTCCAGTGTAATCCTCCCTTGACAGTGGCTACTATGACTAGCTCCAGTGTAATCCTCCCTTGACAGTGGCTACAGACTAGCTCAGTGTAATCCTCCCTTGACAGTGGCTACTATGACTAGCTCCAGTGTAATCCTCCCTTGACAGTGGCTACTATGACTAGCTCAGTGTAATCCTCCATGACAGTGGCTACAGACTAGCTCCAGTGTAATCCTCCCTTGACAGTGGCTACTATGACTAGCTCCAGTGTAATCCTCCCTTGACAGTGGCTACTATGACTAGCTCCAGTGTAATCCTCCCTTGACAGTGGCTACAGACTGGCTCCAGTGTAATCCTCCCTTGACAGTGGCTACTATGACTAGCTCCAGTGTAATCCTCCCTTGACAGTGGCTACTATGACTAGCTCCAGTGTAATCCTCCCATGACAGTGGCTACAGACTAGCTCCAGTGTAATCCTCCCTTGACAGTGGCTACTAGTGTAACTGGCTCCAGTGTAATCCTCCCTTGACAGTGGCTACTATGACTAGCTCCAGTGTAATCCTCCCTTGACAGTGGCTACAGACTAGCTCCAGTGTAATCCTCCCTTGACAGTGGCTACTATGACTAGCTCCAGTGTAATCCTCCTTGACTACAGACTAGCTCAGTGTAATCCTCCTTGACAGTAGCTACTATGACTATGACTAATCCTCCCCTGACAAGTGGCTACAACTAGCCTCTCCTTGACAGTGGCTACTATGACTAGCTACTTGACAGTGGCTACTAGCTCTCCAGTGTAATCCTCCCTTGACAGTGGCTACAGACTAGCTCCAGTGTAATCCTCCCTTGACAGTGGCTACTATGACTAGCCAGTGTAATCCTCCCTTGACAGTGGCTACTATGACTAGCTCCAGTGTAATCCTCCCTTGACAGTGGCTACTATGACTAGCTCCAGTGTAATCCTCCTTGAGTGGCTACTAGACTGGCTCCAGTGTAATCCTCCCTTGACAGTGGCTACTATGACTAGCTCCAGTGTAATCCTCCCTTGACAGTGGCTATATGACTAGCTCCAGTGTAATCCTCCCTTGACAGTGGCTACTATGACTAGCTCCAGTGTAATCCTCCTTGACAGTGGCTACAGACTAGCTCCAGTGTAATCCTCCCTTGACAGTGGCTACTATGACTAGCTCCAGTGTAATCCTCCCTTGCCAGTGGCTACTATGACTAGCTCCAGTGTAATCCTCCCTTGACAGTGGCTACTATGACTAGCTCCAGTGTAATCCTCCCTTGACAGTGGCTACTATGACTAGCTCCAGTGTAATCCTCCCTTGACAGTGGCTACTATGACTAGCTCCAGTGTAATCCTCCCTTGACAGTGGCTACAGACTAGCTCCAGTGTAATCCTCCCTTGACAGTGGCTACTATGACTAGCTCCAGTGTAATCCTCCCTTGACAGTGGCTACTATGACTAGCTCCAGTGTAATCCTCCCTTGACAGTGGCTACATGACCAGCTCCAGTGTAATCCTCCCTTGACAGTGGCTACTATGACTAGCTCCAGTGTAATCCTCCCTTGACAGTGGCTACTATGACTAGCTCCAGTGTAATCCTCCCTTGACAGTGGCTACTATGACTAGCTCCAGTGTAATCCTCCCTTGACAGTGGCTACAGACTGGCTCCAGTGTAATCCTCCTTGACTAGTACTATGACTCCAGTGTAATCCTCCCTTGACAGTGGCTATATGACTAGCTCCAGTGTAATCCTCCCTTGACAGTGGCTACTATGACTAGCTCCAGTGTAATCCTCCCTTGACAGTGGCTACTATGACTAGCTCCAGTGTAATCCTCCCTTGACAGTGGCTACTATGACTAGCTCCAGTGTAAATCCTCCCAGTGTAACAGTGGCTACTATGACTAGCTCCAGTGTAATCCTCCCTTGACAGTGGCTACTATGACTAGCTCCAGTGTAATCCTCCCTTGACAGTGGCTACTATGACTAGCTCCAGTGTAATCCTCCCTTGACAGTGGGACTAGCTCCAGTGTAATCTCCCTTGACAGTGGCTAGACTCCAGTGTAATCCTCCCCTTGACAGTGGCTACTATGACTAGCTCCAGTGTAATCCTCCCTTGACAGTGGCTACAGACTGGCTCAGTGTAATCCTCCCTTGACAGTGGCTACTATGACTAGCTCCAGTGTAATCCTCCCTTGACAGTGGCTACTATGACTAGCTCCAGTGTAATCCTCCCTTGACAGTGGCTACAGACTAGCTCCAGTGTAATCCTCCCTTGACAGTGGCTACTATGACTAGCTCCAGTGTAATCCTCCTTGACAGTGGCTACTAGTGTAATGACTAGCTCCAGTGGTGTAATCCTCCCTTGACAGTGGCTACTATGACTAGCTCCAGTGTAATCCTCCCTTGACAGTGGCTACTATGACTAGCTCCAGTGTAATCCTCCCTTGACAGTGGCTACTAGTTCCAGTGACTTAGCTCCAGTGTAATCCTCCCTTGACAGTGGCTACTATGACTAGCTCAGTGTAATCCTCCCTTGACAGTGGCTACTATGACTAGCTCCAGTGTAATCCTCCCTTGACAGTGGCTACTATGACTAGCTCCAGTGTAATCCTCCCTTGACAGTGGCTACTATGACTAGCTCCAGTGTAATCCTCCCTTGACAGTGGCTATGCTACTATGACTAGTTCAGTGTAATCCTCCTTGACAGTGGCTACTATGACTAGCTCCAGTGTAATCCTCCCTTGACAGTGGCTACTATGACTAGCTCCAGTGTAATCCTCCCTTGACAGTGGCTACTATGACTAGCTCCAGTGTAATCCTCCTTGACAGTGGCTACTATGACTAGCTCCAGTGTAATCCTCCTTGACAGTGGCTACTATGACTAGCTCCAGTGTAATCCTCCCTTGACAGTGGCTAACTATGACTAGCTCCAGTGTAATCCTCCCTTGACAGTGGCTACTATGACTAGTTCCAGTGTAATCCTCCCTTGACAGTGGCTACTATGACTAGCTCCAGTGTAATCCTCCCTTGACAGTGGCTACTATGACTAGTTCCAGTGTAATCCTCCCTTGACAGTGGCTACTATGACTAGCTCCAGTGTAATCCTCCCTTGACAGTGGCTACTATGACTAGCTCCAGTGTAATCCTCCCTTGACAGTGGCTACTATGACTAGCTCCAGTGTAATCCTCCCTTGACAGTGGCTACTATGACTAGCTCCAGTGTAATCCTCCCCAGTGGCTGATATGACTAGCTCAGTGTAATCCTCCCTTGACAGGCTACTATGACTAGCTCCAGTGTAATCCTCCCTTGACAGTGGCTACTGACATGACTAGCTCCAGTGTAATCCTCCTTGACAGTGGCTACTATGACTAGCTCCAGTGTAATCCTCCCTTGACAGTGGCTACTATGACTAGTTCCAGTGTAATCCTCCCTTGACAGTGGCTGATATGACTAGCTCCAGTGTAATCCTCCCTTGACAGTGGCTACTATGACTAGCTCCAGTGTAATCCTCCCTTGACAGTGGCTACTATGACTAGCTCCAGTGTAATCCTCCCTTGACAGTGGCTACTATGACTGGTTAGTGTAATCCTCCCTTCCAGTGTAATGACTAGCTCAGTGTAATCCTTGACAGTGGCTACTATGACTACTAGCTCCCCAGTGGCTGATATGACTAAGTGTAATCCTCCCTTGACAGTGGCTACTATGACTGGCAGTGTAATCCTCCCTTGACAGTGGCTACTATGACTAGCTCCAGTGTAATCCTCCCTTGACAGTGGCTACTATGACTAGCTCCAGTGTAATCCTCCCTTGACAGTGGCTACTATGACTAGCTCCAGTGTAATCCTCCCTTGACAGTGGCTACTATGACTAGCTCCAGTGTAATCCTCCCTTGACAGTGGCTACTATGACTAGCTCCAGTGTAATCCTCCCTTGACAGTGCTACTATGACTAGCTCCAGTGTAATCCTCCCTTGACAGTGGCTACTATGACTAGCTCCAGTGTAATCCTCCCTTGACAGTGGCTACTATGACTAGCTCCAGTGTAATCCTCCCTTGACAGTGGCTACTATGACTAGCTCCAGTGTAATCCTCCATTGACAGTAGCTCCAGTGTAAGCTATGACTAGCTCCAGTGTAATCCTCCCTTGACAGTGGCTACAGACTAGCTCCAGCTACTAGTGGACTAGTTAGCTCCAGTGTAATCCTCCCTTGACAGTGGCTACTATGACTAGCTCCAGTGTAATCCTCCCTTGACAGTGGCTACTATGACTAGCTCCAGTGTAATCCTCCTTGACAGTGGCTACTATGACTAGCTCAGTGTAATCCTCCCACTTGGTGGTGTAATCTAGCTCAGTGTAATCCTTGACAGTGGCTACTATGACTAGCTCCAGTGTAATCCTCCCTTGACAGTGGCTACTATGACTAGCTCCAGTGTAATCCTCCCTTGACAGTGGCTACTATGACTAGCTCCAGTGTAATCCTCCCTTGACAGTGGCTACTATGACTAGTTAGTGCTCCTTGACAGTGGCTACTATGAAGCTCCAGTGTAATCCTCCTTGACAGTGGCTACTATGACTAGCTCCAGTGTAATCCTCCCTTGACAGCTGGCTACTCCAGTGAGTGGCTATGACTGCTAATCCTCCCTTGACAGTGGCTAATCCTCCAGTGGCTACAGACTAGCTCCAGTGACAGTGGCTACTATGACTAGCTCCAGTGTAATCCTCTCCCTTGACAGTGGCTACTAGACTAGCTCCAGTGTAATCCTCCCTTGACAGTGGCTACTATGACTAGCTCCAGTGTAATCCTCCTTGACAGTGGCTACTTGACAGCTCCAGTGTAATCCTCCCTTGACAGTGGCTACTATGACTAGCCAGTGTAATCCTCCTTGACAGTGGCTACTATGACTAGCTCCAGTGTAATCCTCCCTTGACAGTGGCTACTATGACTAGCTCAGTGTAATCCTCCCTTGACAGTGGCTACTATGAGCTCCAGCTCCCAGTGTAAGTGTAAACCTCCCTTGACAGTGGCTACTATGACTAGCTCCAGTGTAATCCTCCCTTGACAGTGGCTACTATGACTAGCTCCAGTGTAATCCTCCCTTGACAGTGGCTACTATGACTAGCTCCAGTGTAATCCTCCCTTGACAGTGGCTACTATGACTAGCTCCAGTGTAATCCTCCCTTGACAGTGGCTACTATGACTAGCTCCAGTGTAATCCTCCCTTGACAGTGGCTACAGACTAGCTCCAGTGTAATCCTCCCTTGACAGTGGCTACAGACTAGCTCCAGTGTAATCCTCCCTTGACAGTGGCTACAGACTAGCTCCAGTGTAATCCTCCCTTGACAGTGGCTACAGACTAGCTCCAGTGTAATCCTCCCAGTGGCTGACAGCTGTGCTCCCTTGACAGACTAGCTCCAGTGTAATCCTCCCTTGACAGTGGCTACAGACTAGCTCCAGTGTAATCCTCCCTTGACAGTGGCTACAGACTAGCTCCAGTGTAATCCTCCCTTGACAGTGGCTACTATGACTAGCTCCAGTGTAATCCTCCCTTGACAGTGGCTACTATGACTAGCTCCAGTGTAATCCTCCCTTGACAGTGGCTACTATGACTAGCTCCAGTGTAATCCTCCCTCCAGTGCTACTAGCTCCAGTGTAATCCTCCCTTGACAGTGGCTACTATGACTAGCTCCAGTGTAATCCTCCCTTGACAGTGGCTACTATGACTAGCTCCAGTGTAATCCTCCCTTGACAGTGGCTACTATGACTAGCTCCAGTGTAATCTCAGTGGCTACAGACTAGCTCAGGTAATCCTCCTTGACAGTGGCTACAGACTAGCTCCAGTGTAATCCTCCCTTGACAGTGGCTACAGACTAGCTCCAGTGTAATCCTCCCTTGACAGTGGCTACAGACTAGCTCCAGTGTAATCCTCCCTTGACAGTGGCTACTATGACTAGCTCCAGTGTAATCCTCCCTTGACAGTGGCTACAGACTAGCTCCAGTGTAATCCTCCCTTGACTAGCTCCAGTGCTCCCTTGACATGACTAGCTCCAGTGTAATCCTCCCTTGACAGTGGCTACTATGACTAGCTCCAGTGTAATCCTCCCTTGACAGTGGCTACTGACTAGCTCCAGTGTAATCCTCCCTTGACAGTGGCTAGCTCCAGTGTAACTAGCTCCAGTGTAATCCTCCCTTGACAGTGGCTACTAGCTCCAGTGACTAGCTCCAGTGTAATCCTCCCTTGACAGTGGCTACTAGACTAGCTCCAGTGACAGTGGCTACAGACTAGTTCCAGTGTAATCCTCCCTTGACAGTGGCTACAGACTAGCTCCAGTGTAATCCTCCCTTGACAGTGGCTACAGACTAGCTCCAGTGTAATCCTCCCTTGACAGTGGCTACAGACTAGCTCCAGTGTAATCCTCCCTTGACAGTGGCTACAGACTAGCTCCAGTGTAATCCTCCCTTGACAGTGGCTACAGACAGTGTAATCCTCCCTTGACAGTGGTAATCCTCCCTGACAGTGGCTGACTAGCTCCAGTGTAATCCTCCTTGACTTGACAGACTGTGTAATCCTCCCTGACAGTGGCTACAGACTCCAGTGCTCCAGTGTAATCCTCCCTTGACAGTGGCTACAGACTAGCTCCAGTGTAATCCTCCCTTGACAGTGGCTACTGACTAGCTCCAGTGTAATCCTCCCTTGACAGTGGCTACAGACTAGCTCCAGTGTAATCCTCCCTTGACAGTGGCTACAGACTAGCTCCAGTGTAATCCTCCCTTGACAGTGGCTACAGACTAGCTCCAGTGTAATCCTCCCTTGACAGTGGCTACAGACTAGCTCCAGTGTAATCCTCCCTTGACAGTGGCTACAGACTAGCTCCAGTGTAATCCTCCCTTGACAGTGGCTACAGACTAGCTCAGTGTAATCCTCCCTTGACAGTGGCTACAGACTAGCTCCAGTGTAATCCTCCCTTGACAGTGGCTACAGACTAGCTCCAGTGTAATCCTCCCTTGACAGTGGCTACAGACTAGCTCCAGTGTAATCCTCCCTTGACAGTGGCTACAGACTAGCTCCAGTGTAATCCTCCCTTGACAGTGGCTACAGACTAGCTCCAGCGAACTCACTTCAGCTGATCCAGAGGTGCTGACTATCCAGTGGACATAGTTGTCTGGCCCCTCCACATTGATGTCTGTTAGGTGCTGCTGCAGGGCTGGACAACACGACAGGATAGACACTATTTCATTTAGGTTTGCACCCATCAAGACAAAATAAGTAGGTCTATTCATTTATTTATATGAATTGTTTAAAATGTTAATAGTAACACTCACCCATAAAACCACCTTTAGCGATACTGACGTACTCTTTGTTTTTCTGTGAGAGAAAACCCCTCATTAGCACTGACAGATTGGTTGAATTGTAATAAAAAAATGGTTGCATTATAACAAAAAGGGTTTAATTGTAATAACAGGTATGCATCTAATGCCCAACAAGATGTAGGATGAATCACTGTCTATTTTGAAATACTACTCTCCTACCTGTAGGAAGTGTGCCAGCACCATGTTCATGTACATGTCCTCCTCCTCCCTCCCTGAACCCATGAAGCAGAGGTGTTCTCCACTAGCGATGGAGCCAGACTCTAGACTCTGTTTCTGGGCCTCCAGGAGGGACTTCACTGATAGGCTGAACTCTGACGGGTTCTGCAGCATCTAGAGACACACAGCAACAGATGAAAGGTTAATGTGAGTTCCAAATGGCACCCTATTCCCGATATAGTGTGCACACTTTGACCAGAGCCCTATTCCCTATATAGTGTGCACTACTTTTGACCAGAGCCCACTGGCTCCTCTCCCTATTCTCCTCTACTGGTGCTATTCTCTCTACTGGCTCTACTGGCTCCTCTCCCTACTCTCCTCTACTGGCTCCTCTACTGGCCCTACTCTCCTCTACTGGCTCCTCTCCTCTCTGGCTCCTCTCCCTACTCTCCTACTGGCTCTCTCCTCCCTCCTCTCCCTATTCCTCTACTGGCTCCTCTCCCTATTCTCCTCTACTGGCTCCTCTCCCTATTCTCCTCTACTGGCTCCTCTCCCTACTCTCCTCTACTGGCTCCTCGCCCTACTCTCCTCTACTGGCTCCTCGCCCTATTCTCCTCTACTGGCTCCTCGCCCTACTCTCCTCTACTGGCTCCTCGCCCTACTCTCCTCTACTGGCTCCTCTCCCTACTCTCCTCTACTGGCTCCTCTCCCTCCTCTCCTCTACTGGCTCCTCTCCCTATTCTCCTCTACTGGCTCCTCTCCCTCCTCTCCTCTACTGGCTCCTCGCCCTACTCTCCTCTACTGGCTCCTCGCCCTACTCTCCTCTACTGCTCCTCCTACTCTCCTCTACTGGCTCCCCCTCTCTCCTCACTCTCCCCTCCTCTCCCTACTGGCTCCCGCCCTATTCCTTCTCCACTCTCCTCTACTGGCTCCTCTCCCTCCTCTCCTCTACTGGCTCCTCGCCCTATTCTTCTCCACTGTTCCATACCTTTCCGTTTCCTCTCCTCTACCGTCCCCCCCTCCCCATTCTCCTCTACCGTCCCCCTCCCCATTCTCCTCTACAGTCCCCCCCCACTCTCCTCCCCAGTCCCCCTCTCCTCTACAGTCCCCCTCCCCATTCTCCTCTACCGTCCCCCTCCCCACTCTCCTCTACCGTCCCCCTCCCCACTCTCCTCTCTCCCCTCTCCCCACTCTCCTCTACCGTCCCCCTCCCCACTCTCCTCCCCCCTCCCCACTCTCCTCTACCGTCCCCCTCTCCCCACTCTTCTCTAGTCCCCCCTCCCACTCTCCTCTACAGTCCCCCCCCTCCCCACTCTCCTCTACAGTCCCCCTCCCCACTCTCCTCTACAGTCCCCCTCCCCACTCTCCTCTACAGTCCCCCTCCCCCCTCCCCATTCTCCTCTACAGTCCCCCTCCCCCTCCCCAGTCCCCCTTCTCCTCTAGTCCCCATTCCCCCTCCCCCCCCCATTCTCCTCTACAGTCCCCCTCCCCTCCCCACTCTCCTCTCCTCTCCCCACTCTCCTCTAGTCCCCCTCCCCATTCTCCTCTACAGTCCCCCTCCCCACTCTCCTCTACAGTCCCCCTCCCCCCTCTCCTCGTCCCCCTCCCCACTCTCCTCTACCGTCCCCCTCCCTCTACCGTCCCCCTCCCCCTCTCCTCTACCGTCCCCCTCCCCACTCTCCTCTACAGTCCCCCTCCCCACTCTCCTCTACAGTCCCCCCTCCCCATTCTCCTCTACAGTCCCCCTCCCCATACAGTCTCCCCATTCTCTACAGTCCCCCTCCCCATTCTCCTCTACAGTCCCCCCTCCCCATTCTCTCCTCTACAGTCCCCCTCCCCATTCTCCTCTACAGTCCCCCCTCCCACTCTCCTCAGTCCCCCCTCCCCATTCTCCTCTACAGTCCCCCTCCCCACTCTCCTCTACAGTCCCCCTCCCCACTCTCCCCAGTCCCCCTTCTCCTCTACAGTCCCCCCTCCCCATTCTCCTCTACAGTCCCCCTCCCCAGTCCCCCTCCCCATTCTCCTCTACAGTCCCCCTCCCCATTCTCCTCTACAGTCCCCCTCCCCAGTCCCCCTCCCCATTCTCCTCTACAGTCCCCCCTCCCCATTCTCCTCTACAGTCCCCCTCCCCATTCTCCCCAGTCTCCCCATTCGCCTCTCCCCATTCTCCTCTACAGCCCCCCTCCCCTCTCCCCATCTCTCGCCTCTCCCCCTCCCTAGTCTCCAGTCCCCCCAAGGTCTCACCAAGTCTGAGTCCAGGTGGAAGGCAGTAGAGAGGTGTCCAGCGTTGTACTGCTCAGCAGGTCGACAGTCCACCACAAAGAACCGAACCCCTTCCTGGGACAGTTCGACAGAGACATTTCTATTACATGTAGTAGGAATATCAAAGTAATTTGTAGTTTGGTTATTGCTACTAAAATGCTACATTAATCCTTACAGTAATTAGCCATTTGATTTTCCACTAACATTTTCAGTCCAACTAAAACTGTCACTACAGTAACATGTTCACCGAAAATGAAAGCCTTGTTGAACGCACCTCAGGGGTGTTGTTAGTCACAGGCTGCAGCTGGTTGGCCTGCAGTATCTCAGGGACAGACACAGGGAGACAGAGAGCCTGACTCAGATCCATGTCTTCCTCCTTCAGTGCCACCAGGCTGGACCCAAACAAGTTCTGGTTCTCCTACAGACACAGAGAGAGTCAACGTCTGGTTCTCCTACACACACAGAGAGAGTCAACGTCTGGTTCTCCTACACACACAGAGAGAGTCAACGTCTGGTTCTCCTACACACACAGAGAGAGTCAACGTCTGGTTCTCCTACACACACAGAGAGAGTCAACGTCTGGTTCTCCTACACACACAGAGACATACTGCTACATACAGTGCCTTGCGAAAGTATTCGGCCCCCTTGAACTTTGCGACCTTTTGCCACATTTCAGGCTTCAAACATAAAGATATAAAACTGTATTTTTTTGTGAAGAATCAACAACAAGTGGGACACAATCATGAAGTGGAACGACATTTATTGGATATTTCAAACTTTTTTTAACAAATCAAAAACTGAAAAATTGGGCGTGCAAAATTATTCAGCCCCTTTACTTTCAGACCCACTGAAGAGAATTAAAACAGTTCAGAGAAATGTAAAGGTATTCTCCAACGACATTTATCAAGCTTCTTCTTCCCTCACAATACTGCCACTTACTGCATGGACCTGCAGCAACTTCAGTTATATTCAACCGGGCTCCATGTTAGTTGTGTTGTACTGAGAATGTTGTTAACTCAGCGTTCAACACCATAGTGCCCTCAAAGCTCATCAATAAGCTAAGGACCCTGGGACTAAACACCTCCCTCTGCAACTAGATCCTGGACTTCCCGATGGGCCGTCCCCAGCTGGTAAGGGTAGGGAAGAACACATCAAACAACACTGATCCTCAACACAGGGGCCCCTCATGGCTGCGTGCTCAGTCCCCTCCTGTACTCCCTGTTCACCCATGACTGCATGGCCAGGCACGACTCCAACACCATCATTAAGTTTGCTGACGACACAACAGTGGTAGGCCTGATCACCGACAACGATGAGACAGCTCATAGGGAGGAGGTCAGAGACCTGGCCGGGTGGTGCCAGGACAACAACCTCTCCCTCAACATGATCAAGACAAAGGAGATGATGGTGGACTACAGGAAAAGGAGGACCAAGCATGCCCCATTCTCATCAACGGGGCTGTAGTGGAGCGGGTCGAGAGTTTCAAGTTCCTTGGTTTCCACATCACCAACAAACTATTATGGTCCAAACGCACCAAGATAGTCGTGAAGAGGGCACGACAACACCTTTTCCCACTCAGGAAACTAAAAAGATTTGGCATGGGTCCCCAGATCCTCAAAAGGTTATACAGCTGCAACATCGAGTGCATCACTGCCTGGTATGGCAACTGCTCGGCCTCCGACCGCAAGGTACTACAGAGGGTAGTGCGAATGGGCCAGTACATCACTGGGGCCAAACTTCCTACCATCCAGGACCTCTATATTAGGAGGTGTCAGAGGAAGGCCCTAAAAAATGTCAAAGACTCCAGCCACCCAAGTCATAGACTTTTCACATTGACTCTGTACCGGTACCCCCTGTATATAACCTTCACATTGACTCTGTACCGGTACCTCATGTATATAGCCTCCACATTGACTCTGTACCGGTACCCCCTGTATATAGCCTCCACATTGACTCTGTACCCCATGTATATAGCCTCCACATTGACCCCATGTATATAGCCTCCACATTGACTCTGTACCGGTACCCCCTGTATATAGCCTCCACATTGACTCTGTACCCCCTGTATATAGTCTCCACATTACTCCCCTGTATATAGCCTCCACAGACTCTCCACATAACCTGACTCTGTACCGGTACCCCCTGAATATAACCTCGACAGACCTCCACCCCCATTGACTCTGTACCGGTACCCCCTGTATATAGCCTCCACATTGACTCTAGCCTCCACACTGACTCTGTGTACCGGTACCCCCTGTATATAACCTCCACACCGACTCGGTACCGGTACCCCCTGAATATAACCTCGACACCGACTCGGTACCGGCACCCCCTGAATATAACCTCGACACCGACTCTGTACCGGCACCCCCTGAATATAACCTCCACCCCTGAATATAACCTCCACACCGACTCGGTACCGGCACCCCCTGTATATAACCTCCACACCGACTCGGTACCGGCACCCCCTGTATATAACCTCCACACCGACTGGTACCTGTATATAGCACCCCTGTATATAACCTCCACACCGACTCGGCACCGGCACCCCTGTATAAGCCTCCACACCACTCACCGGCACCCCCTGTATATAGCCTCCACACCGACCGGCACCCCCTGTATATAGCCTCCACACCGACACCGGCACCCCTGTATATAGCCTCCACACCGACTGTACCGGCACCCCTGTATATAGCCTCCACACCGACTACCGGCACCCCCTGTATATAGCCTCCACACCGCACCGGCACCCCCTGTATATAGCCTCCACACCGACTCGGTACCGGCACCCCCTGTATATAGCCTCCACACCGACGTACCGGCACCCCCTGTATATAGCCTCCACACCGACTCGGCACCGGCACCCCCTGTATATAGCCTCCACACCGACACCGGCACCCCTGTATATAGCCTCCACACCGACTCGGTACCGGCACCCCCTGTATATAGCCTCCACACCGACGGTACCGGCACCCCCTGTATATAGCCTCCACACCGACGGTACCGGCACCCCCTGTATATAGCCTCCACACCGACTCGGTACCGGCACCCCCTGTATATAGCCTCCACACCGGCGGCACCCCCTGTATATAGCCTCCACACCGACTACCGGCACCCCCTGTATATAGCCTCCACACCGACACCGGCACCCCCTGTATATAGCCTCCACACCGACTCTGGTACCGGCACCCCCTGTATATAGCCTCCACACCGACTGTACCGGCACCCCTGTATATAGCCTCCACACCGACTGGGTACCGGCACCCCCTGTATATAGCCTCCACACCGACTCGGTACCGGCACCCCCTGTATATAGCCTCCACACCGACTCGGTACCGGCACCCCCTGTATATAGCCTCCACACCGACTCGGTACCGGCACCCCCTGTATATAGCCTCCACACCGACTCGGTACCGGCACCCCCTAGCCTCCACACCGACTCGGCACCGGCACCCCCTGTATATAGCCTCCACACCGACTCGGTACCGGCACCCCCTGTATATAGCCTCCACCACCGGCACCCTGTATATAGCCTCCACACCGACCACCGGCACCCCCTGTATATAACCTCCACACCGACTCGGTACCGGCACCCCCTGTATATAACCTCCACACCGACTCGGTACCGGCACCCCCTGTATATAACCTCCACACCGACTCGGTACCGGCACCCCCTGTATATAACCTCCACACCGACTGTCCCCCCGGCACCCCTGTATATAACCTCCACACCGACTCCACACCGACCGGCACCGGCACCCCCTGGTATAGCCTCCACCCCCTGTATATAACCTCACTGACTCGGTACCGGCACCCCCTGTATATAACCTCCACACTGACACACCGGTACCGGCACCCCTGTATATAACCGGCACCCCCTGTATATAACCTCCACACCTGACTGACTCGGTACCGGCACCCCCCTGTATACCGGCACCCCCTGTATATAACCTCCACACTGACTCGGTACCGGCACCCCCTGTATATAACCTCCACACTGACTCGGTACCGGCACCCCCTGTATATAACCTCCACACTGACTCGGTACCGGCACCCCCTGTATATAACCTCCACACTGACTCTGTACCGGCACCCCCTGTATATAACCTCCACACTGTATATAACCTCCACACTGACTCTGTACCGGCACCCCCTGTATATAACCTACACACTGACTCGGTACCGGCACCCCCTGTATATAACCTCCACACTGACTCTGTACCGGCACCCCCTGTATATAACCTACACACTGACTCGGTACCGGCACCCCCTGTATCCTCGTTATTCTGTGTTACTTTGTCTTTTTTTTTGTTGACTTTATTTAGGTAAGTATTTTCTTAACTCTATATTCTGAAAACTTATAAGAGCTTGAAAGTAAGCATTTTACAGTAAGGTATTCGCCCTGTATTGAGCAGGGCCACATGCCAGCTGTATTGAGCAGGGCCCCGTGCCAGCTGTATTGAGCAGGGCCCCGTGCCAGCTGTATTGAGCAGGGCCACGTGCCAGCTGTATTGAGCAGGGCCCACGTGCCAGCTGTATTGAGCAGGGCCCCGTGCCAGCTGTATAAGGAGGGACCCATAACAGTACTTTACCTTTCTGAGAGACAGAGGGGTCTTGCTCCAGTAATACTGTGCCAGAGAGAACAGGTCTTCTATATCATCAGCCTCTAACAGGGCAGGAGAGTCCTCCAACATCTCTGTAACAAACACACAGGTTAGAACCCTGCATTCAACACACAGCAGCCTAGAAGCTGAATCCGGAAGCAGATAACTTACTAATGATATCTTCTTTACTGTCCCCTTCTTGTTGCAGGATGTTATCTCTAGGGAGGGAACAAACAGGATGTTATCTCTAGGGGGGGAACAAACAGGATGTTATCTCTAGGGGGGAACAAACAGGATGTTATCTCTAGGGGGGAACAAACAGGATGTTATCTCTAGGGGGAACAAACAGGATGTTATCTCTAGGGGGGAACAAACAGGATGTTATCTCTAGGGAGGGAACAAACAGGATGTTCTCTAGGGGGAACAGACAGGATGTTATCTCTAGGGGGGAACAAACAGGATGTTACCTCTAGGGGGCACAAACAGGATGTTATCTCTAGGGGGGAACAAACAGGATGTTATCTCTAGGGGGAACAAACAGGATGTTATCTCTAGGGGGAACAAACAGGATGTTATCTCTAGGGGGGAACAAACAGGATGTTATCTCTAGGGGGAACAAACAGGATGTTATCTCTAGGGGGAACAAACAGGATGTTATCTCTAGGGGGACCAAACAGGATGTTATCTCTAGGGGGAACAAACAGGATGTTATCTCTAGGGGGAACAAACAGGATGTTATCTCTAGGGGGAACAAACAGGATGTTATCTCTAGGGGGGAACAAACAGGATGTTATCTCTAGGGGGAACAAACAGGATGTTATCTCTAGGGGGAACAAACAGGATGTTATCTCTAGGGGGGAACAAACAGGATGTTATCTCTGGGGGGGAACAAACAGGATGTTATCTCTGGGGGGAACAAACAGGATGTTATCTCTAGGGGGAACAAACAGGATGTTATCTCTAGGGGGAACAAACAGGATGTTATCTCTAGGGGGGAACAAACAGGATGTTATCTCTGGGGGGGAACAAACAGGATGTTATCTCTGGGGGAACAAACAGGATGTTATCTCTAGGGGAGAACAAACAGGATGTTATCTCTAGGGGGGAACAAACAGGATGTTATCTCTAGGGGGAAACAAACAGGATGTTATCTCTAGGGGGAACAAACAGGATGTTATCTCTAGGGGGG
Source organism: Oncorhynchus nerka (assembly GCF_034236695.1). Classification (NCBI taxonomy): domain Eukaryota; kingdom Metazoa; phylum Chordata; class Actinopteri; order Salmoniformes; family Salmonidae; genus Oncorhynchus; species Oncorhynchus nerka. The sequence goes on along the minus strand of NW_027040216.1, from coordinate 55,932 downwards.
AACAAACAGGATGTTATCTCTAGGGGGGAACAAACAGGATGTTATCTCTAGGGGGAACAAACAGGATGTTATCTCTAGGGGGGAACAAACAGGATGTTATCTCTAGGGGGGAACAAACAGGATGTTATCTCTAGGGGGAACAAACAGGATGTTATCTCTAGGGGGGAACAAACAGGATGTTATCTCTAGGGGGAACAAACAGGATGTTATCTCAAACAAACAGGATGTTATCTCTAGGGGGGAACAAACAGGATGTTATCTCTAGGGGGAACAAACAATGTTATCTCTAGGGGGAACAAACAGGATGTTATCTCTAGGGGGGAACAAACAGGATGTTATCTCTAGGGGGGAACAAACAGGATGTTATCTCTAGGGGGAACAAACAGGATGTTATCTCTAGGGGGGAACAAACAGGATGTTATCTCTAGGGGGAACAAACAGGATGTTATCTCTAGGGGGAACAAACAGGATGTTATCTCTAGGGGGAACAAACAGGATGTTATCTCTAGGGGGGAACAAACAGGATGTTATCTCTAGGGGGAACAAACAGGATGTTATCTCTAGGGGGAACAAACAGGATGTTATCTCTAGGGGGGGGAACAAACAGGATGTTATCTCTAGGGGGAACAAACAGGATGTTATCTCTAGGGGGGAACAAACAGGATGTTATCTCTAGGGGGAACAAACAGGATGTTATCTCTAGGGGGAACAAACAGGATGTTATCTCTAGGGGGGAACAAACAGGATGTTATCTCTAGGGGGAACAAACAGGATGTTATCTCTAGGGGGGGGGGGAACAAACAGGATGTTATCTCTAGGGGGGAACAAACAGGATGTTATCTCTAGGGGGGAACAAACAGGATGTTATCTCTAGGGGGGAACAAACAGGATGTTATCTCTAGGGGGGAACAAACAGGATGTTATCTCTAGGGGGGGAACAAACAGGATGTTATCTCTAGGGGGGGGGGAACAAACAGGATGTTATCTCTAGGGGGGGAACAAACAGGATGTTATCTCTAGGGGGAACAAACAGGATGTTATCTCTAGGGGGAACAAACAGGATGTTATCTCTAGGGGGGAACAAACAGGATGTTATCTCAGGGGGGAACAAACAGGATGTTATCTCTAGGGGGAACAAACAGGATGTTATCTCTAGGGGGAACAAACAGGATGTTATCTCTAGGGGGGAACAAACAGGATGTTATCTCTAGGGGGAACAAACAGGATGTTATCTCTAGGGGGGAACAAACAGGATGTTATCTCTAGGGGGGAACAAACAGGATGTTATCTCTAGGGGGAACAAACAGGATGTTATCTCTAGGGGGAACAAACAGGATGTTATCTCTAGGGGGAACAAACAGGATGTTATCTCTAGGGGGGAACAAACAGGATGTTATCTCTAGGGGGGAACAAACAGGATGTTATCTCTAGGGGGGAACAAACAGGATGTTATCTCTAGGGGGAACAAACAGGATGTTATCTCTAGGGGGGAACAAACAGGATGTTATCTCTAGGGGGGAACAAACAGGATGTTATCTCTAGGGGGAACAAACAGGATGTTATCTCTAGGGGGGAACAAACAGGATGTTATCTCTAGGGGGGAACAAACAGGATGTTATCTCTAGGGGGGGAACAAACAGGATGTTATCTCTAGGGGGAACAAACAGGATGTTATCTCTAGGGGGGAACAAACAGGATGTTATCTCTAGGGGGAACAAACAGGATGTTATCTCTAGGGGGGGAACAAACAGGATGTTATCTCTAGGGGGGAACAAACAGGATGTTATCTCTAGGGGGGAACAAACAGGATGTTATCTCTAGGGGGGAACAAACAGGATGTTATCTCTAGGGGGGGGAACAAACAGGATGTTATCTCTAGGGGGAACAAACAGGATGTTATCTCTAGGGGGGAACAAACAGGATGTTATCTCTAGGGGGGAACAAACAGGATGTTATCTCTAGGGGGGGAACAAACAGGATGTTATCTCTAGGGGGGAACAAACAGGATGTTATCTCTAGGGGGGAACAAACAGGATGTTATCTCTAGGGGGGAACAAACAGGATGTTATCTCTAGGGGGGAACAAACAGGATGTTATCTCTAGGGGGGAACAAACAGGATGTTATCTCTAGGGGGGAACAAACAGGATGTTATCTCTAGGGGGAACAAACAGGATGTTATCTCTAGGGGGGAACAAACAGGATGTTATCTCTAGGGGGAACAAACAGGATGTTATCTCTAGGGGGAACAAACAGGATGTTATCTCTAGGGGGAACAAACAGGATGTTATCTCTAGGGGGGAACAAACAGGATGTTATCTCTAGGGGGGGAACAAACAGGATGTTATCTCTAGGGGGGAACAAACAGGATGTTATCTCTAGGGGGGGGGATCAAACAGGATGTTATCTCTCAGGGGGGGGGGAACAAACAGGATGTTATCTCTAGGGGGAACAAACAGGATGTTATCTCTAGGGGAACAAACAGGATGTTATCTCTAGGGGGGAACAAACAGGATGTTATCTCTAGGGGGGAACAAACAGGATGTTATCTCTAGGGGGAACAAACAGGATGTTATCTCTAGGGGGAACAAACAGGATGTTATCTCTAGGATGGGGAACAAACAGGATGTTATCTCTAGGGGGAACAAACAGGATGTTATCTCAGGGGGGAACAAACAGGATGTTATCTCTAGGGGGAACAAACAGGATGTTATCTCTAGGGGGGAACAAACAGGATGTTATCTCTAGGGGGGGAACAAACAGGATGTTATCTCTAGGGGGAACAAACAGGATGTTATCTCTAGGGGGGAACAAACAGGATGTTATCTCTTGGGGGGAACAAACAGGATGTTATCTCTAGGGGAAACAAACAGGATGTTATCTCTAGGGGGGGAACAAACAGGATGTTATCTCTAGGGGGAACAAACAGGATGTTATCTCTAGGGGGGGAACAAACAGGATGTTATCTCTAGGGGGAACAAACAGGATGTTATCTCTAGGGGGAACAAACAGGATGTTATCTCTAGGGGGGAACAAACAGGATGTTATCTCTAGGGGGGAACAAACAGGATGTTATCTCTAGGGGGGAACAAACAGGATGTTATCTCTAGGGGGGAACAAACAGGATGTTATCTCTAGGGGGGAACAAACAGGATGTTATCTCTAGGGGGGAACAAACAGGATGTTATCTCTAGGGGGGAACAAACAGGATGTTATCTCTAGGGGGGAACAAACAGGATGTTATCTCTAGGGGGGGGGGAACAAACAGGATGTTATCTCTAGGGGGGAACAAACAGGATGTTATCTCTAGGGGGAACAAACAGGATGTTATCTCTAGGGGGGAACAAACAGGATGTTATCTCTAGGGGGGAACAAACAGGATGTTATCTCTAGGGGGAACAAACAGGATGTTATCTCTAGGGGGAACAAACAGGATGTTATCTCTAGGGGGGGAATCTCAAACAGGATGTTATCTCTAGGGGGAACAAACAGGATGTTATCTCTAGGGGGGGAACAAACAGGATGTTCTAGGGGGAACAAACAGGATCTCTAGGGGGAACAAACAGGATGTTATCTCTAGGGGGAACAAACAGGATGTTATCTCTAGGGGGGGAACAAACAGGATGTTATCTCTAGGGGGAACAAACAGGATGTTATCTCTAGGGGGGAACAAACAGGATGTTATCTCTAGGGGGGAACAAACAGGATGTTATCTCTCGGGGGGAACAAACAGGATGTTATCTCTAGGGGGAACAAACAGGATGTTATCTCTAGGGGGGAACAAACAGGATGTTATCTCTGAGGGGGGAACAAACAGGATGTTATCTCAGGGGGAACAAACAGGATGTTATCTCTAGGGGAACAAACAGGATGTTATCTCTAGGGGGAACAAACAGGATGTTATCTCTAGGGGGTAACAAACAGGATGTTATCTCTGGGGGGTAACAAACAGGATGGGGGTAACAAACAGGATGTTATCTCTAGGGGGTAACAAACAGGATGTTATCTCTAGGGGGTAACAAACAGGATGTTATCTCTAGGGGGTAACAAACAGGATGTTATCTCTAGGGGGTAACAAACAGGATGTTATCTCTAGGGGGTAACAAACAGGATGTTATCTCTAGGGGGTAACAAACAGGATGTTATCTCTAGGGGGTAACAAACAGGATGTTATCTCTAGGGGGTAACAAACAGGATGTTATCTCTAGGGGGGTAACAAACAGGATGTTATCTCTAGGGGGAACAAACAGGATGTTATCTCTAGGGGGGAACAAACAGGATGTTATCTCTAGGGGGAACAAACAGGATGTTATCTCTAGGGGGGAACAAACAGGATGTTATCTCTAGGGGGGAACAAACAGGATGTTATCTCTAGGGGGGAACAAACAGGATGTTATCTCTAGGGGGAACAAACAGGATGTTATCTCTAGGGGGAACAAACAGGATGTTATCTCTAGGGGGAACAAACAGGATGTTATCTCTAGGGGGAACAAACAGGATGTTATCTCTAGGGGGAACAAACAGGATGTTATCTCTAGGGGGGGGAACAAACAGGATGTTATCTCTAGGGGGAACAAACAGGATGTTATCTCTAGGGGGGGAACAAACAGGATGTTATCTCTAGGGGGGAACAAACAGGATGTTATCTCTAGGGGGAACAAACAGGATGTTATCTCTAGGGGGAACAAACAGGATGGGGGAACAAACAGGATGTTATCTCTAGGGGGGGAACAAACAGGATGTTATCTCTAGGGGGGAACAAACAGGATGTTATCTCTAGGGGGGAACAAACAGGATGTTATCTCTAGGGGGAACAAACAGGATGTTATCTCTAGGGGGAACAAACAGGATGTTATCTCTAGGGGGGAACAAACAGGATGTTATCTCTAGGGGGGAACAAACAGGATGTTATCTCTAGGGGGAACAAACAGGATGTTATCTCTAGGGGGAACAAACAGGATGTTATCTCTAGGGGGGAACAAACAGGATGTTATCTCTAGGGGGAACAAACAGGATGTTATCTCTAGGGGGAACAAACAGGATGTTATCTCTAGGGGGAACAAACAGGATGTTATCTCTAGGGGGAACAAACAGGATGTTATCTCTAGGGGGGAACAAACAGGATGTTATCTCTAGGGGGGAACAAACAGGATGTTATCTCTAGGGGGGGAACAAACAGGATGTTATCTCTAGGGGGGAACAAACAGGATGTTATCTCTAGGGGGGAACAAACAGGATGGGGGAACAAACAGGATGTTATCTCTAGGGGGAACAAACAGGATGTTATCTCTAGGGGGAACAAACAGGATGTTATCTCAGGATGTTATAGGGGGAACAAACAGGATGTTATCTCTAGGGGGGGAACAAACAAACAGGATGTTATCTCTAGGGGGAACAAACAGGATGTTATCTCTAGGGGGAACAAACAGGATGTTATCTCTAGGGGGAACAAACAGGATGTTATCTCTAGGGGGAACAAACAGGATGTTATCTCTAGGGGGAACAAACAGGATGTTATCTCAGGATGTTAGGGGGGAACAAACAGGATGTTATCTCTAGGGGGAACAAACAGGATGTTATCTCTAGGGGGGGAACAAACAGGATGTTATCTCTAGGGGGGAACAAACAGGATGTTATCTCTAGGGGGAACAAACAGGATGTTATCTCTAGGGGGAACAAACAGGATGTTATCTCTAGGGGGGAACAAACAGGATGTTATCTCTAGGGGGAACAAACAGGATGTTATCTCTAGGGGGAACAAACAGGATGTTATCTCTAGGGGGAACAAACAGGATGTTATCTCTAGGGGGGAACAAACAGGATGTTATCTCTAGGGGGGGAACAAACAGGATGTTATCTCTAGGGGGAACAAACAGGATGTTATCTCTAGGGGGAACAAACAGGATGTTATCTCTAGGGGGGAACAAACAGGATGTTATCTCTAGGGGGGAACAAACAGGATGTTATCTCTAGGGGGGAACAAACAGGATGTTATCTCTAGGGGGGAACAAACAGGATGTTATCTCTAGGGGGAACAAACAGGATGTTATCTCTAGGGGAAACAAACAGGATGTTATCTCTAGGGGGGAACAAACAGGATGTTATCTCTAGGGGGAACAAACAGGATGTTATCTCTAGGGGGAACAAACAGGATGTTATCTCTAGGGGGAACAAACAGGATGTTATCTCTAGGGGGAACAAACAGGATGTTATCTCTAGGGGGAACAAACAGGATGTTATCTCTAGGGGGGGGACAAACAGGATGTTATCTCTAGGGGGGACAAACAGGATGTTATCTCTAGGGGGGGAACAAACAGGATGTTATCTCTAGAGGGGGAACAAACAGGATGTTATCTCTAGGGGGGACAAACAGGATGTTATCTCTATGGGGGAACAAACAGGATGTTATCTCTAGGGAGGAACAAACAGGATGTTATCTCTAGGGGGACAAACAGGATGTTATCTCTAGGGGGAACAAATGTTATCTCTAGGGGGAACAAACAGGATGTTATCTCTAGGGGGGAACAAACAGGATGTTATCTCTAGGGGGAACAAACAGGATGGGGAACAAACAGGATGTTATCTCTAGGGGGGAACAAACAGGATGTTATCTCTAGGGGGGAACAAACAGGATGTTATCTCTAGGGGGGGAACAAACAGTAATAATGTAATATCACTGAAGACCTGGTATTGATCAGTTTGTGATAGTAATTTGCGGTAGCTATGTGTTGTAATCTGGTTTGTATTATGAATATGTTGTAATAGTGGGTACTTGGCATTGACGAGGATGATGAGCAGGAGGAAGAAGATGAGGAAAGGGTCAGCCTGTTGGAGGTAAAAGTCCCACATGGCCTGAGTCACCTCTGGTAGGCAGTGACTGGAGAACAGACTGCCTAGCTGTAGGATACACAACATACCAGTCACAATCCATCATCCTACTGCAAGGGAACATTGAAAACCAAATAGGCTGTACTGACATACCCAGTCTGGGGTTAGATAGACATACCCAGTCTGGGGTTAGATAGACATACCCAGTCTGGGGTTAGGTAGACATACCCAGTCTGGGGTTAGATAGACATACCCAGTCTGGGGTTAGATAGACATACCCAGTCTGGGGTTAGATAGACATACCCAGTCTGGGGTTAGATAGACATACCCAGTCTGGGGTTAGGTAGACATACCCAGTCTGGGGTTAGGTAGACATACCCAGTCTGGGGTTAGATAGACATACCCAGTCTGGGGTTAGGTAGACATACCCAGTCTGGGGTTAGATAGACATACCCAGTCTGGGGTTAGGTAGACATACCCAGTGTATAGTGTAGGAGTCTGGGGTTAGATAGACATACCCAGTCTGGGGTTAGGTAGACATACCCAGTCTGGGGTTAGGTAGACATACCCAGTCTGGGGTTAGATAGACATACCCAGTCTGGGGTTAGGTAGACATACCCAGTCTGGGGTTAGATAGACATACCCAGTATGGGGTTAGGTAGACATACCCAGTCTGGGGTTAGGTAGACATACCCAGTCTGGGGTTAGGTAGACATACCCAGTCTGGGGTTAGGTAGACATACCCAGTCTGGGGTTAGGTAGACATACCCAGTCTGGGGTTAGGTAGACATACCCAGTCTGGGGTTAGGTAGACATACCCAGTCTGGGGTTAGGTAGACATACCCAGTCTGGGGTTAGGTAGACATACCCAGTCTGGGGTTAGGTAGACATACCCAGTCTGGGGTTAGATAGACATACCCAGTCTGGGGTTAGATAGACATACCCAGTCTGGGGTTAGATAGACATACCCAGTCTGGGGTTAGATAGACATACCCAGTCTGGGGTTAGGTAGACATACCCAGTGTATAGTGTAGGAGTCTGGGGTTAGATAGACATACCCAGTGTATTGTGTAGGAGTCTGGGGTTAGATAGACATACCCAGTCTGGGGTTAGATAGACATACCCAGTCTGGGGTTAGATAGACATACCCAGTCTGGGGTTAGATAGACATACCCAGTGTATAGTGTAGGAGTCTGGGGTTAGATAGACATACCCAGTGTATAGTGTAGGAGTCTGGGGTTAGATGGACATACCCAGTCTGGGGTTAGATAGACATACCCAGTCTGGGGTTAGATAGACATACCCAGTCTGGGGTTAGATAGACATACCCAGTGTATAGTGTAGGAGTCTGGGGTTAGATAGACATACCCAGTGTAGAGTGTAGGAGTCTGGGGTTAGGTAGACATACCCAGTGTATAGTGTAGGAGTCTGGGGTTAGATAGACATACCCAGTCTGGGGTTAGATAGACATACCCAGTGTATAGTGTAGGAGTCTGGGGTTAGATAGACATACCCAGTCTGGGGTTAGATAGACATACCCAGTGTAGAGTGTAGGAGTCTGGGGTTAGATAGACATACCCAGTCTGGGGTTAGATAGACATTCCCAGTCTGGGGTTAGATAGACATACCCAGTCTGGGGTTAGATAGACATACCCAGTGTAGAGTGTAGGAGTCTGGGGTTAGATAGACATACCCAGTCTGGGGTTAGATGGACATACCCAGTCTGGGGTTAGATGGACATACCCAGTCTGGGGTTAGGTAGACATACCCAGTCTGGGGTTAGATAGACATACCCAGTCTGGGGTTAGGTAGACATACCCAGTCTGGGGTTAGATAGACATACCCAGTCTGGGGTTAGATAGACATACCCAGTCTGGGGTTAGATAGACATACCCAGTCTGGGGTTAGATAGACATACCCAGTGTATAGTGTAGGATTCTGGGGTTAGATAGACATACCCAGTCTGGGGTTAGATAGACATACCCAGTCTGGGGTTAGATAGACATACCCAGTCTGGGGTTAGATAGACATACCCAGTGTATAGTGTAGGAGTCTGGGGTTAGATAGACATACCCAGTGTATAGTGTAGGAGTCTGGGGTTAGATAGACATACCCAGTGTATAGTGTAGGAGTCTGGGGTTAGATAGACATACCCAGTGTATAGTGTAGGAGTCTGGGGTTAGATAGACATACCCAGTGTATAGTGTAGGAGTCTGGGGTTAGATAGACATACCCAGTGTAGAGTGTAGGAGTCTGGGGTTAGATAGACATACCCAGTCTGGGGTTAGATAGACATACCCAGTGTATAGTGTAGGAGTCTGGGGTTAGATAGACATACCCAGTCTGGGGTTAGATAGACATACCCAGTCTGGGGTTAGATAGACATACCCAGTGTATAGTGTAGGAGTCTGGGGTTAGGTAGACATACCCAGTGTATAGTGTAGGAGTCTGGGGTTAGGTAGACATACCCAGTGTATAGTGTAGGAGTCTGGGGTTAGATAGACATACCCAGTGTATAGTGTAGGAGTCTGGGGTTAGATAGACATACCCAGTCTGGGGTTAGATAGACATACCCAGTCTGGGGTTAGATAGACATACCCAGTGTATAGTGTAGGAGTCTGGGGTGATCTTCTTGGTGTCGAGGAAGGAGCAGAGTTCTGGTTCATGATACTGCAGCAGCAGTCTGTACAGGTGGAATGGACGGCCCTTCACTACACAGTCCCTGGACAGGAAGACGTACCGTTACACCTGGTGTTATTAAACATCCATCATGTTTAGCATAATATAACGTACAGTATGCATTAAGGTGTCTGTAAGAGAATAAACATGGTATACATTAATGTAGACATTAATACATGCATTTATATAGCTTCCTGCAAACGTACAATGTTGGGGGAGAGCCAAGATGGAGGTGTTGGCTTCAACACAATGTTGGGGGAGAGCCAAGATGGAGGTGTTGGCTTCAACACAATGGTGGTGGAGAGCCAAGATGGAGGTGGTGGCTTCAACACAATGGTGGTGGAGAGCCAAGATGGAGGTGGTGGCTTCAACACAATGGTGAGGGAGAGCCAAGATGGAGGTGTTGGCTTCAACACAATGGTGAGGGAGAGCCAAGATGGAGGTGTTGGCTTCAACACAATGGTGAGGGAGAGCCAAGATAGAGGTGTTGGCTTCAACACAATGGTGGTGGAGAGCCAAGATGGAGGTGGTGGCTTCAACACAATGGTGGTGGAGAGCCAAGATGGAGGTGTTGGCTTCAACACAATGTTGGGGGAGAGCCAAGATGGAGGTGGTGGCTTCAACACAATGTTGGGGGAGAGCCAAGATGGAGGTGGTGGCTTCAACACAATGTTGGGGGAGAGCCAAGATGGAGGTGTTGGCTTCAACACAATGGTGGGGGAGAGCCAAGATGGAGGTGTTGGCTTCAACACAATGTTGGGGGAGAGCCAAGATGGAGGTGTTGGCTTCAACACAATGGTGGTGGAGAGCCAAGATGGAGGTGTTGGCTTCAACACAATGTTGGGGGAGAGCCAAGATGGAGGTGTTGGCTTCAACACAATGGTGAGGGAGAGCCAAGATGGAGGTGTTGGCTTCAACACAATGGTGGTGGAGAGCCAAGATGGAGGTGGTGGCTTCAACACAATGTTGGGGGAGAGCCAAGATGGAGGTGGTGGCTTCAACACAATGTTGGGGGAGAGCCAAGATGGAGGTGGTGGCTTCAACACAATGTTGGGGGAGAGCCAAGATGGAGGTGGTGGCTTCAACACAATGGTGGGGGAGAGCCAAGATGGAGGTGTTGGCTTCAACACAATGTTGGGGGAGAGCCAAGATGGAGGTGTTGGCTTCAACACAATGGTGGTGGAGAGCCAAGATGGAGGTGTTGGCTTCAACACAATGGTGGTGGAGAGCCAAGATGGAGGTGTTGGCTTCAACACAATGTTGGGGGAGAGCCAAGATGGAGGTGTTTGCTTCAACACAATGGTGGTGGAGAGCCAAGATGGAGGTGTTGGCTTCAACACAATGTTAGGGGAGAGCCAAGATGGAGGTGTTGGCTTCAACACAATGGTAGGGGAGAGCCAAGATGGAGGTGGTGGCTTCAACACAATGTTGGGGGAGAGCCAAGATGGAGGTGTTGGCTTCAACACAATGTTGGGGGAGAGCCAAGATGGAGGTGTTGGCTTCAACACAATGGTGGTGGAGAGCCAAGATGGAGGTGTTGGCTTCAACACAATGGTGGTGGAGAGCCAAGATGGAGGTGTTGGCTTCAACACAATGTTGGGGGAGAGCCAAGATGGAGGTGTTGGCTTCAACACAATGGTGGTGGAGAGCCAAGATGGAGGTGTTGGCTTCAACACAATGTTAGGGGAGAGCCAAGATGGAGGTGTTGGCTTCAACACAATGGTAGGGGAGAGCCAAGATGGAGGTGTTGGCTTCAACACAATGTTGGGGGAGAGCCAAGATGGAGGTGTTGGCTTCAACACAATGTTGGGGGAGAGCCAAGATGGAGGTGGTGGCTTCAACACAATGGTGAGGGAGAGCCAAGATGGAGGTGTTTGCTTCAACACAATGGTGAGGGAGAGCCAAGATGGAGGTGTTGGCTTCAACACAATGGTGGTGGAGAGCCAAGATGGAGGTGTTGGCTTCAACACAATGGTAGGGGAGAGCCAAGATGGAGGTGTTGGCTTCAACACAATGGTAGGGGAGAGCCAAGATGGAGGTGGTGGCTTCAACACAATGTTGGGGGAGAGCCAAGATGGAGGTGGTGGCTTCAACACAATGTTGGGGGAGAGCCAAGATGGAGGTGGTGGCTTCAACACAATGGTGAGGGAGAGCCAAGATGGAGGTGTTGGCTTCAACACAATGGTGGTGGAGAGCCAAGATGGAGGTGGTGGCTTCAACACAATGGTAGGGGAGAGCCAAGATGGAGGTGTTGGCTTCAACACAATGTTGGGGGAGAGCCAAGATGGAGGTGTTGGCTTCAACACAATGGTAGGGGAGAGCCAAGATGGAGGTGTTGGCTTCAACACAATGGTGAGGGAGAGCCAAGATGGAGGTGGTGGCTTCAACACAGTCATTAAGATCAGAGTTTCCCAACCCACTCCTCTCCCTCAAGAAGTTTAACTTTTGCTTAACCCTAAACTGGTACACCTGATTTAATTAGTCAACGGCTTGATGATTAATTGACTAATTCTCAGTCCCTGAGAAACATCCCCACAGCATGATGCTGCCACCACCATTTTTTAAAAACCTTTATTTAACTAGGCAAGTCAGTTAAGAACAAATTCTTATTTCAATGATGGCCTAGGAACAGTGGGTTAACTGCCTGTTCAGGGGCAGAACGACAGATTTGTACCTTGTCAGCTCGGGGATTCGAACTTGCAACCTTTTGGTTACAAGCCCAACGCTCTAGGCTACCCTGCCGCTACCATGCTTCACTGTAGGGATGGTGCCAGGTTTCCTCCAGACGTGACGCTTGGCATTCAGGTCAAAGAGTTCAATCTTGGTTTCATCAGACCAGAAAATCTTGTTTCTAATGGTCAGTCTTTTAGGGACTTTTTGGCAAACTACAAGCAGGCTGTCATGTGCCTTTTACTGAGGAGTGGCTTCCGTCTGGCCACTCTACCATAAAGGCCTGATTGGTGGAGTACTGAAGAGGTGGTTGTCCTTCTGGAAGTTTCTCCCATCTCCACAGAGGAACTCTGGAGCTCTACCAGGGTGATCATCAGGTTATTGGTCACCTCCCTGACCAAGGCCCTTCTCCCCCGATTGCTCAGTTTGGCCGAGCAGCCAGGTCCAGGAAGCGTCTTGGTGGTTCCAAACCTCTTCCATTTAAGGATAAGAGAGGCCACTGTGTTCTTGGGGGCCTTCAATGCTGTCGACATTTTTTGGTACCCTTCCCCAGATCTGTGCCTCAACACAATCCTGTCTTGGAGCTCTAAGGCAGTTCCTTTGACCTCGTGGCCTTATAGGCACACCTTATATAGACAGGTGTGTGCCTTTTCCAATCAATTGAATTTACCACAGGTGGACTCCAATCAAGTTGGAGAGACATCTCAAGGATGATCAATGGAAACAGGAGGCACCGGAGCTCAATTTCAAGTCTCATAGCAAAGGGTCTGAATACTTATGTAAATAAGTTATTTCTGTTTTTTATTTTCAATAAATTTGCAAACATTTCTAAAAACCTGTTTTCGCTTTGTCATTATGGGGTATTGTGATGTCATTATGGGGTATTGTGATGTCATTATGGGGTATTGTGATGTCATTATGGGGTATTGTGATGTCATTATGGGGTATTGTGGGTTGATTGCTGAGGATTGTCCGTGGTATATATCTATTGTAGAGGTGTGTGTCTGTCCGTGGTATATATCTATTGTAGAGGTGTGTGTCTCACCGTGGTATATATCTATTGTAGAGGTGTGTGTCTGTCCGTGGTATATATCTATTGTAGAGGTGTCTGTCCGTGGTATATATCTATTGTAGAGGTGTCTGTCCGTGGTATATATCTATTGTAGAGGTGTGTGTCTGTCCGTGGTATATATCTATTGTAGAGGTGTGTGTCTGTCCGTGGTATATATCTATTGTAGAGGTGTGTGTCTGTCCGTGGTATATATCTATTGTAGAGGTGTGTGTCTGTCCGTGGTATATATCTATTGTAGAGGTGTGTGTCTGTCCGTGGTATATATCTATTGTAGAGGTGTGTCTGTCCGTGGTATATATCTATTGTAGAGGTGTGTCTGTCCGTGGTATATATCCGTGGTATATATCTATTGTAGAGGTGTGTCTGTCCGTGGTATATATCTATTGTAGAGGTGTGTGTCTGTCCGTGGTATATATCTATTGTAGAGGTGTGTGTCTGTCCGTGGTATATATCTATTGTAGAGGTGTGTCTGTCCGTGGTATATATCTATTGTAGAGGTGTGTCTGTCCGTGGTATATATCTATTGTAGAGGTGTGTCTGTCCGTGGTATATATCTATTGTAGAGGTGTGTGTCTGTCCGTGGTATATATCTATTGTAGAGGTGTGTGTCTGTCCTGTGGTATATATCTATTATATCTATTGTAGAGGTGTCTGTCCGTGGTATATATCTATTGTAGAGGTGTCTGTCGTGGTATATATCGTGGTATATATCTATTGTAGAGGTGTGTGTCTGTCCGTGGTATATATCTATTGTAGAGGTGTGTCTGTCCGTGGTATATATCTATTGTAGAGGTGTGTGTCTGTCCGTGGTATATATCTATTGTAGAGGTGTCTGTCCGTGGTATATATCTATTGTAGAGGTGTGTCTGTCCGTGGTATATATCTATTGTAGAGGTGTGTGTCTGTCCGTGGTATATATCTATTGTAGAGGGTGTGTCTGTCCGTGGTATATATCTATTGTAGAGGTGTGTGTCCGTGGTATATATCTATTGTAGAGGTGTCTGTCCGTGGTATATATATATCTATTGTAGTGTGTGTGTGTCTGTCCGTGGTATATATCTATTGTAGAGGTGTGTCTGTCCGTGTGTGTCTGTCCGTGGTATATATCTATTGTAGAGGTGTGTGTCTGTCCGTGGTATATATCTATTGTAGAGGTGTGTGTCTGTCCGTGGTATATATCTATTGTAGAGGTGTGTCTGTCCGTGGTATATATCTATTGTAGAGGTGTGTGTCTGTCCGTGGTATATATCTATTGTAGAGGTGTGTCTGTCCGTGTGTGTCTGTCCGTGGTATATATCTATTGTAGAGGTGTGTGTCTGTCCGTGGTATATATCTATTGTAGAGGTGTGTGTCTGTCCGTGTGTATATATCTCTGTCTGTCCGTGGTATATATCTATTGTAGAGGTGTGTCTGTCCGTGGTATATATCTATGGTAGAGGTGTCTGTCCGTGGTATATATCTATTGTAGAGGTGTGTGTCTGTCCGTGGTATATATCTATTGTAGAGGTGTGTGTCTGTCCGTGGTATATATCTATTGTAGAGGTGTGTGTCTGTCCGTGGTATATATCTATTGTAGAGGTGTGTGTCTCACCGTGGTATATATCTATTGTAGAGGTGTGTCTGTCCGTGGTATATATCTATTGTAGAGGTGTGTGTCTGTCCGTGGTATATATCTATTGTAGAGGTGTGTGTCCGTGGTATATATCTATTGTAGAGGTGTCTGTCCGTGGTATATATCTATTGTAGAGGTGTGTGTCTGTCCGTGGTATATAGCTATTGTAGAGGTGTGTGTCTGTCCGTGGTATATATCTATTGTAGAGGTGTGTGTCTGTCCGTGGTATATATCTATTGTAGAGGTGTGTGTCTGTCCGTGGTATATATCTATTGTAGAGGTGTGTGTCTGTCCGTGGTATATATCTATTGTAGAGGTGTGTGTCTGTCCGTGGTATATATCTATTGTAGAGGTGTGTGTCTGTCCGTGGTATATATCTATTGTAGAGGTGTGTGTCTGTCCGTGGTATATATCTATCTATTGTAGAGGTGTGTCTGTCCGTGGTATATATCTATTGTAGAGGTGTGTGTCTGTCCGTGGTATATATCTATTGTAGAGGTGTGTGTCTGTCCGTGGTATATATCTATTGTAGAGGTGTGTGTCTGTCCGTGGTATATATCTATTGTAGAGGTGTGTCTGTCCGTGGTATATATCTATTGTAGAGGTGTGTCTGTCCGTGGTATATATCTATTGTAGAGGTGTGTGTCTGTCCGTGGTATATATCTATTGTAGAGGTGTGTGTCTGTCCGTGGTATATATCTATTGTAGAGGTGTCTGTCCGTGGTATATATCTATTGTAGAGGTGTCTGTCCGTGGTATATATCTATTGTAGAGGTGTGTGTCTGTCCGTGGTATATATCTATTGTAGAGGTGTGTGTCTGTCCGTGGTATATATCTATTGTAGAGGTGTGTGTCTGTCCGTGGTATATATCTATTGTAGAGGTGTGTCTGTCCGTGGTATATATCTATTGTAGAGGTGTGTGTCTGTCCGTGGTATATATCTATTGTAGAGGTGTGTGTCTGTCCGTGGTATATATCTATTGTAGAGGTGTGTGTCTGTCCGTGGTAGATGGTATCTATTGTAGAGTGTGTGTCTGTCCGTGGTATATATCTATTGTAGAGGTGTGTCTGTCCGTGGTATATATCTATTGTAGAGGTGTGTGTCTGTCCGTGGTATATATCTATTGTAGAGGTGTGTCTGTCCGTGGTATATATCTATTGTAGAGGTGTGTGTCTGTCCGTGGTATATCTATTCTATTGTCCGTGGTATATAGAGGTGTGTGTCTGTCCGTGGTATATATCTATTGTAGAGGTGTGTGTCTGTCCGTGGTATATATCTATTGTAGAGGTGTGTGTCTGTCCGTGGTATATATCTATTGTAGTGTGTCTGTCCGTGGTATATATCTATTGTCCGTGGTGTAGAGGTGTGTCTGTCCGTGGTATATATCTATTGTAGAGGTGTGTGTCTGTCCGTGGTATATATCTATTGTAGAGGTGTGTCTGTCCGTGGTATATATCTATTGTAGAGGTGTGTGTCTGTCCGTGGTATATATCTATTGTAGAGGTGTGTCTGTCCGTGGTATATATCTATTGTAGAGGTGTGTGTCTGTCCGTGGTATATATCTATTGTAGAGGTGTGTGTCTGTCCGTGGTATATATCTATTGTAGAGGTGTGTCTGTCCGTGGTATATATCTATTGTAGAGGTGTGTGTCTGTCCGTGGTATATATCTATTGTAGAGGTGTGTGTCTGTCCGTGGTATATATCTATTGTAGAGGTGTGTGTCTGTATATATCTATTGTAGAGGTGTGTCTGTCCGTGGTATATATCTATTGTAGAGGTGTGTCTGTCCGTGGTATATATCTATTGTAGAGGTGTGTGTCTGTCCGTGGTATATATCTATTGTAGAGGTGTGTGTCTGTCCGTGGTATATATCTATTGTAGAGGTGTGTGTCTGTCCGTGGTATATATCTATTGTAGAGGTGTGTGTCTGTCCGTGGTATATATCTATTGTAGAGGTGTGTGTCTGTCCGTGGTATATATCTATTGTAGAGGTGTGTGTCCGTGGTATATATCTATTGTAGAGGTGTGTGTCTGTCCGTGGTATATATCTATTGTAGAGAGTATATATCTATTGTAGAGGTGTGTGTGTCTGTCCGTGGTATATATCTATTGTAGAGGTGTGTGTCTGTCCGTGTATATATCTATTGTAGAGGTGTGTGTCTGTCCGTGGTATATATCTATTGTAGAGGTGTGTGTCTGTCCGTGGTATATATCTATTGTAGAGGTGTGTGTCTGTCCGTGGTATATATCTATTGTAGAGGTGTGTCTGTCCGTGGTATATATCTATTGTAGAGGTGTGTGTCTGTCCGTGGTATATATCTATTGTAGAGGTGTGTGTCTCACCGTGGTATATATCTATTGTAGAGGTGTGTCTGTCCGTGGTATATATCTATTGTAGAGGTGTGTGTCTGTCCGTGGTATATATCTATTGTAGAGGTGTGTGTCTGTCCGTGGTATATATCTATTGTAGAGGTGTGTGTCTGTCCGTGGTATATATCTATTGTAGAGGTGTGTGTCTGTCCGTGGTATATATCTATTGTAGAGGTGTGTGTCTGTCCGTGGTATATATCTATTGTAGAGGTGTGTCTGTCCGTGGTATATATCTATTGTAGAGGTGTCTGTCCGTGGTATATATCTATTGTAGAGGTGTGTGTCTGTCCGTGGTATATATCTATTGTAGAGGTGTGTGTCTGTCCGTGGTATATATCTATTGTAGAGGTGTGTGTCTCACCGTGGGATATATTTATTCATGATGGCGTAGAAGCAGTTGTAGAGATCGGAACGAGGCAGCTGCAGGCCCAGCAGGGGTTTGAGGAGGTGTGGCCAGGAGAGGTCAGGGGTGAAGGTGATGTTTCGGGACTTACAGTAGAACGTGATGACAGACTCTACGTCAGAAACCATGTCACGCCCCTCCTCCTCCGCAACGCACCCCAGCTGGTCTGGAGACAGGAAGTAGAGACACAGGGTCAGAGGTTACAGGTCCTTACACTTAGCCTCACTGTCAGGACAAAGACAGCATGGAAACAGAGTTCAGAAAAATCATCCTGGAGTCATATGCATCAAGCCTCAGAGTAGGAGCTGATCTAGGATTAGACATCATTATGAATAAGATGACATGGGGGGCTGATCCTAGATCATTATGAATAAGATGACATGGGGGGGACCTGATCCTAGATCATTATGAATAAGATGACATGGGGGACCTGATCCTAGATCATTATGAATAAGATGACATGGGGGGGGGGGGGACCTGATCCTAGATCAGAATGAATAAGATGACATGGACAGGGGGGGGACCTGATCCTAGATCAGATGACATGTACAGGGGGGACCTGATCCTAGATCAGATGACATGGACAGGGGGGACCTGATCCTAGATCAGATGACATGGACAGGGGGGACCTGATCCTAGATCAGATGACATGTACAGGGGGGACCTGATCCTAGATCAGATGACATGGACAGGGGGGACCTGATCCTAGATCAGATGACATGGACAGGGGGGGCCTGATGGTAGATCAGCCATCCCACCCTAATACTGGATACATATGGCCCCTAGCCAGCAGAGAACCTTTCAAGCAAATGTGTCTTGTAGAAATGGATTGAAATAAGATACTAGCCAAAGAAAGGTCTCAGGATTGATTCTCCAACCCACTAGAACATTCTCTCCCTCAGTTTGTGTCTCTTCACTGTGGTACCATGTGCTGGCCTACTCCCGGAGGTAAGGCCTGGGGTTTTCCTGGGCTCAGTGCCCCATGAAGGGCTGCCTTTTCTGGGCTGAGCCCTGGAGCAGTCTCCATGTCAGTTCTGCTGCCTAACCCGCCCTGCTATCAGGCAGAGAAAGGACTGTGCAAAGCTGATGACAGCTGACAGTTTCTGCATAAGACCCAAACTGTATGAGAACCCAGCTTGTGTTTGGACTTGTGTTTCTATTGTCTATTCTCAACATTACTGACCGAGCCACAGAAGAGAGCATTACTGACCGAGCCACAGAAGAGAGCATTACTGACAGAGCTACAGAAGAGAGCATTACTGACCGAGCAACAGAAGAGAGCATTACTGACAGAGCTACAGAAGAGAGCATTACTGACCGAGCAACAGAAGAGAGCATTACTGACAGAGCTACAGAAGAGAGCATTACTGACCGAGCAACAGAAGAGAGCATTACTGACAGAGCTACAGAAGAGAGCATTACTGACCGAGCTACAGAAGAGAGCATTACTGACAGAGCCACAGAAGAGAGCATTGTGACCGAGCCACAGAAGAGAGCATTACTGACCGAGCCACAGAAGAGAGCATTACTGACCGAGCCACAGAAGAGAGCATTACTGACCGAGCCACAGAAGAGAGCATTACTGACAGAGCCACAGAAGAGAGCATTGTGACTGCATTACTGACCGAGCAACAGAAGAGAGCATTACACAGCAACAGAAGAGAGCATTACTGACAGAGCCACAGAAGAGAGCATTACTGACAGAGCCACAGAAGAGAGCATTACTGACAGAGCCACAGAAGAGAGCATTACTGACCGAGCCACAGAAGAGAGCATTACTGACAGAGCTACAGAAGAGAGCATTACTGACCGAGCTACAGAAGAGAGCATTACTGACAGAGCTACAGAAGAGAGCATTACTGACCGAGCAACAGAAGAGAGCATTACTGACAGAGCCACAGAAGAGAGCATTACTGACCGAGCCACAGAAGAGAGCATTACTGACCGAGCCACAGAAGAGAGCATTACTGACCGAGCCACAGAAGAGAGCATTACTGACAGAGCCACAGAAGAGAGCATTGTGACCGAGCCACAGAAGAGAGCATTACTGACCGAGCAACAGAAGAGAGCATTACTGACCGAGCAACAGAAGAGAGCATTACTGACAGAGCCACAGAAGAGAGCATTACTGACAGAGCCACAGAAGAGAGCATTACTGACAGAGCCACAGAAGAGAGCATTACTGACCGAGCCACAGAAGAGAGCATTACTGACCGAGCTACAGAAGAGAGCATTACTGACCGAGCCACAGAAGAGAGCATTGTGACAGAGCTACAGAAGAGAGCATTACTGACAGAGCCACAGAAGAGAGCATTACTGACAGAGCCACAGAAGAGAGCATTACTGACCGAGCTATGCAAGACAAAGAATTATCCATCCTATGAATTGTCTTGAGCAGGGCAGGTAGAATATAATATACACTGAACAAAAATGTAAAGTGTTGGTCCCATGTTTCATGAGCTGAAATAAAAGATGCCAGAAATGTTCCATACGCACAAAAAGCTTATTTCAAAATGTGCACAAATTTGTTTACATCCCTGTTAGTGAGCATTTCTCCTTTTCCAAGATAATCTATCCACCTGACAGATGTGGTAATATCAAGAAGCTGATTAAACAATACCACAGATGTCTCCTTTTGAGGGAGCGTGCAATTGGCATGCTGACTGCAAGAATATCCTCCAGAGCGGTTGTAAGATAATTTAATGTTAATTTCTCTACCATAAGCCGCCTCCTTCGGCTGTACATCTGCCTCACAACCGCAGGCGTCGTGTGGGCGGGCAGTTTGCTGATGTCAACGTTGTGAACAGAGTGCACCATGGTGGTGGGGTGGGGGGGGGTTATGGTATGGGCAGGCATAAGCTAAAGACAACAAACACAATTGCATTTTATCGTTGGCAATTTGAATGCACAGAGATACCGTGACGAGATCCTGAGGCCCGTTGTTGTACCATTCATCCACCACCATCACCTCATGTTTCAGCATGATAATGCACAGCTCCATGTCACACAAGGATCTGGACACAATTCCTGGAAGCTGAAAATGTCCCAGTTCTTCCATGACCTGCATACTCACCAGACATGTCACTCATTGAGCATGTTTGGGATGCTCTGGATTCACATGAGACCTGAAAATAGCTGTGCAGCGACACTCCCCATCCAACCTGACGGAGTTTGAGAGGATCTTCAGAGAATGGGAGAAACTCCCCAAATACAGGTGTGCCAACCTTGTAGCATCATACCCAAGAAGACTCATGGCTGTAATCGCTGCCAAAAGTGCTTCAACAAAGTACTGAGTAAAAGGTTTGGAATACTTATGTAAAATGTTATATTTATTTATTATAATTTAGCAAAAATGTTAAAAATAAAAAAAAGTTTTTGCTTTGTCATTATGTGGTATTGTGTGTAGATTGATGAGGGGGGAAAAACTATTTAATCCATTTTAGAATAAGGCTGTAATGTAACAAAATGTGCAAAAAGTCTAGGGGTCTGAACACTTTCCGTAGGCACAGTATATACAGTACCAATCAAAGGTTTGGACACTTACTCATTACAGGGTTTTTCTTTATTTTTTACTATTTTCTACATTGTAGAATAATAGTTTAGACATCAAAACTATGAAATAACACATATGGAATCATGTAGTAACCAAAAAAAGTGCTAAACAAATCAAAATATATTTTATATTTGAGATTCTTCAAAGTAGCCACCCTTTGCCTTGATGACAGCTTTGCACACTCTTTGCATTCTCTCAACCAGCTTCATGAGGTAGTCACCTGGAATACATTTCAATTAACAGGTGTGCCTTCTTCAAAGTTAATTTGTGGAATTTCTTTCCTTCTTTATGCATTTGAGCCAATCAGTTGTGTTGTGACAAGATAGGGGTGGTATACAGAAGATAGCCCTATTTAGTAAAAGACCAAGTCCATATTATGGCAAGAACAGCTCAAATAAGCAAAGAGAAACGACAGTCAAAATTATCAAAATCCAGAAAAGAGCCACTAAATTCTACAACCACCTAAAAGGAAGTGATTCCCACCCACAGAGAGATGAACCTGGAGAAGAGATCCCTAAGCAAGCTTGTCCTGGGGCTCTGTTCCCAAACACAAACAGACCCCCAGGACAGAAACACATTTAGATCCAACAAAATCATGAGAAAACAACAAGATAACTATTTGACACACTGAAAATAATCAACAAAAAAACAGAGCAAAGAAGAATGCTATTTGGCCCTAAACAGAGAGTACACAGTGACAGAATACCTGACCATTGTGACTGACCCAAAATTAAGGAAAGCTTTGACTATGTACAGACTCAGTGAGCATAGACTTGCAATTGAGAAAGGCCGCCGTAGACAGACCTGGCTCTCAAGAGAAGACAGGCTATGTGCTCACTGCCCACAAAATGAGGTGGAAACTGAGCTGCACTTCCTAACTTCCTGCCAAATGTATGACCATATTAGAGACACATATTTCACAGATCCACAATGAATTTGAAAACCCGTTTTTGATAAGCTCCCATATCTACTGGGTGAAATACCACAGTGTGCCATCACAGCAGCAAGATGTGTGACCTATTGCCACAAAACAAGGGCAACCAGTGAAGAACAAACACCATTGTAAATACAATCCATATTTATGTTTATTTATTTATCTTAACCACCATGGGTACCACAGCATTCTGCAGTGATACACCATCCCATCTGGTTTGGGGTTAGTGGGACTATCATTTGTTTTTTGACAGGACAATGAACCAACACACCTCCAACACAGGCTGTGTAAGGGCTATTTGACCAAGAAGGAGAGTGATGGTGTGCTGCATTAGATGACCTGGCATCCACAATCACCAAACCTCAACCCAATTGAGATGGCTTGGGGTGAGTTGGACCGCAGAAAACATGTGCTCAGCATATGTGGGAACTCCTTCAAGACTGTTGGAAAAGTATTCCAGGTAAAGCTGGTTGAGAGAATGCCAAGCGTGTGCAAAGCTGTTATCAAGGCAACGGGTGGCTATTTTGAAGAATCTGAAATATATTTTGATTTGTTTAACACTTTTTTGGTTACTACATGATTCCATATGTGTTATTTCATAGTGTTGATGTCTTCACTATTATTCTACAATGTAGAAAATAGTAACATCCCTGGACCTTGAATGAGTCGGTGTGTCCAAACCTTTGACTGGTACTGTATATATATATATAACATAGATACTGTATGTAACAGTCACTCACCAATGAGCTGCTGGCAGCGGGTGTGTATAAGGTTCTGTTCTGGAAGATCCAGGACTCCATCCCACGAGGACAGACTGTCTCCTTTACCTGCCACATTCAGCGCAATCTGACAAAACACACCAACTAGTTAGTAGCTGACAGACTGGACCAGATCGTCAGTTGGTAGCTGACAGACAGCACCAGATCGTCAGTTGGTAGCTGACAGACAGGACCAGATCGTCAGTTGGTAGCTGACAGACAGGACCAGATCGTCAGTTGGTAGCTGACAGACAGGACCAGATCGTCAGTTGGTAGCTGACAGACAGGACTAGATCGTCAGTTGGTAGCTGACAGACAGGGACCAGATGACAGACAGGACCAGATCGTCAGTTGGTAGCTGACAGACAGCACCAGATCGTCAGTTGGTAGCTGACAGACAGGACCAGATCGTCAGTTGGTAGCTGACAGACAGGACCAGATCGTCAGTTGGTAGCTGACAGACAGGACCAGATCGTCAGTTGGTAGCTGACAGACCGGACCAGATCGATCGTCAGTTGGTAGCTGACAGACCGGATCAGATCGTCAGTTGGTAGCTGACAGACCGGATCAGATCGTCAGTTGGTAGCTGACAGACAGCACCGTCAGTTGGTAGCTGACAGACAGGACCAGATCGTCAGTTGGTAGCTGACAGACAGGACCAGATCGTCAGTTGGTAGCTGACAGACAGGACCAGATCGTCAGTTGGTAGCTGACAGACAGGACCAGATCGTCAGTTGGTAGCTGACAGACAGGACCAGATCGTCAGTTGGTAGCTGACAGACAGGACCAGATCGTCAGTTGGTAGCTGACAGACAGGACCAGATAGTCAGTTGGTAGCTGACAGACAGGACCAGATCGTCAGTTGGTAGCCCCCTCCCTAGTCACACTCCTTCCCTAGTCCCTTACCCTCTGACCCCCCATCCCCTTCCTTAGTCCCAACTCATCCCTAATCAAATCAAATCCAGCTTTATTTATACAGCACATTTCAGACATGGAAATGTCCCCAACCCCCTCCCTAGTCCCTCACCCTGACCGCCCCCTCCCTAGTCCCTCACCCTGACCACCCCTCCCTAGTCCCTCACCCTGACCACCCCTCCCTAGTCCCTCACCACCCCCCTCCCTAGTCCCTCACCGACCACCCCTCCCTAGTCCCTCACCCTGACCACCCCCTCCCTAGTCCCTCACCCTGACCACCCCTCCCTAGTCCCTCACCCTGACCACCCCCTCCCTAGTCCCTCACCGCCCCCTCCCTAGTCCCTCACCCTAACCACCCCTCCCTAGTCCCTGACCGCCACCTCCCTAGTCCCTCACCCTGACCGCCCCTCCCTAGTCCCTCACCACCCCCTCCCTAGTCCCTCACCCTGACCGCCCCTCCCTAGTCCCTCACCTGACCACCTCCCTAGTCCCTCACCCTGACCGCCCCCTCCCTAGTCCCTCACCCTGACCGCCCCCCTAGTCCCTCAGTCCCTCACCCTGACCACCCCCTCCCTAGTCCCTCACCCTGACCACCCCCACCCCCTCACCCTCTGACCCCCTCCCATTCTATCCCTAGTCTAATTCCTCCCCCTCTGTTACGGTAGGCCGAACCCACGAACCCTGACCTCGCTCACCTTCCACAGCTTGGCTCTCTGCTGGGCTGGTAGCTCCTGGACTCGAATAACCTCCCCGGCCTCTTCCCCATCCAGCCCCCGCCCCCCCCCAGCCCCAGCCCTCCCCCAACCCCAGCTCCCCTGTATGTCCATCTCTAGCTCCAGGTCAGAGCCTCCAGAGTCCAGGGCCTCAGCCAGATCCTGATCCCTGCAGGACAGAGAAACAGCAACACTATCAGAACGACATCTAACGCCTATAGAACACACATTTTTTAGGGCAATGTTGCAAGACAGGACAAAGAACAAGACAGGACAGGTTAGAGAACAAGACAGGTCAGCTCAGAGAACAAGACAGGTCAGCTCAGAGAACAAGACAGCTCAGAGAACAAGACAGGTCAGCTCAGAGAACAAGACAGGTCAGACAGCAAACACAGGTCAGCTCAGAGAACAAGACAGGTCAGCTCAGAGAACAAGACAGGTCAGCTCAGAGAACAAGACAGGTCAGCTCAGAGAACAAGACAGGTCAGCTCAGAGAACAAGACAGGTCAGCTCAGAGAACAAGACAGGTCAGCTCAGAGAACAAGACAGGTCAGCTCAGAGAACAAGACAGGTCAGCTCAGAGAACAAGACAGGTCAGCACACAGAACAAGACAGGACAGGTCAGCTCAGAGAACAAGATAGGACAGGTCAGCTCAGAGAACAAGATAGGACAGCTCAGAGAACAAGACAGGTCAGCTCAGAGAACAAGACAGGTCAGCTCAGAGAACAAGACAGGACAGCTCAGAGAACACAGGTCAGCTCAGAGAACAAGACAGGTCAGAGAACAAGACAGGTCAGAGAACAAGACAGGTAAGCTCAGAGAACAAGACAGGACAGCTCAGAGAACAAGACAGGACAGCTCAGAGAACAAGACAGGACAGCTCAGAGAACAACACAGGTCAGCTCAGAGAACAAGACAGGTCAGAGAACAAGACAGGACAGGTTAGACAGCAACAAAGGACAGGTCAGAGAGACAAACACTGTTGAACTGTTTAAAACCTAAATTTTTCAGCAACGTCAATAACACTTCAATACTGATATGCTATTTGTTTGACTGCTGTTTCCTCTGTATACAGGGCTTTTTCAAATGTCACGAGGACGAGTCTATTTCTGTCACCACTGAGCATCAAACACATTCCAATGTAAATCAAAGCATCAGCCACAACCTGAACATTCAGGTCACAGCATGTCTGTCTCACTGCTAGCCAACAGAAAAACACTTTACTACCTGAACATTCAGGTCACAGCATGTCTGTCTCACTGCTAGCCAACAGAAAAACACTTTACTACCTGAACATTAAGGTCACAGCATGTCTGTCTCACTGCTAGCCAACAGAAAAACACTTTACTACCTGAACATTCAGGTCACAGCATGTCTGTCTCACTGCTAGCCAACAGAAAAACACTTTACTACCTGAACATTCAGGTCACAGCATGTCTGTCTCACTGCTAGCCAACAGAAAAACACTTTACTACCTGAACATTAGAAGGGATTGTCTGTCTCACTGCTAGCCAACTGAAATAGGTGTTGGAACCTGATAATATCAGGTAAGCATGTCTGTCTCACTGCTAGCCAACAGATTTCTCAACAGAACAAGAGGAGAGTGGTCAAAGACCCCTGCTGTTACCATGGTATCCAGGCTGCCTGACCCTAGCAGTAGTCACAGCATGTCTGCTCAGGCTAGAAACAGTAAAAACATTGACTACCTGAACATTAGGTCACAGCATGTCATTATGATCTCACTGCTAGCCAACAGAAAACACTTTACCATTTTTAAAACATTCAGGTCACAGCATTCATTGCAGCTATTGAAAACACTACGTTACTACCTGTTCCATCAGGTGTATTTTTACCTGTTTTTAAATCTGATTCTACTGCTGCATCAGTTACTACCTGAACATCAGAGTTCCATGTAGTCATGGCCAACAGTAGTACTGTGGAACATTCAGAGTTCCATGTAGTCATGGCTCTCATGTAGTACTGTGGAATAGGTTCCAGCAGTCTCATGCTCAATGTACTTTACTGTGAACATTCAGGTTCCATGTAGTCATGGCCAACAGAAAAACACTTTACTACCTGAACATTCAGGTCACAGCATGTCTGTCTCACTGCTAGCCAACAGAAAAACACTTTACTACCTGAACATTCAGGTCACAGCATGTCTGTCTCACTGTAGCCAACAGAAAAGAGTTAGACTACATGAACATTCATGGTCACAGCATGTCTGTCTACTGTAGGAACAGACACTTTCCATGAACATTCATGGTCTCAGCATGTGTCTACTGTAGGAATAGACTTTCCATGAACATTCAGTCATGGCTCTCTGTCTCACTGCTAGGAAAACAGTTCTACCTGAACATTCAGTCACAGCATGTCTGTCTACTGTGCCAACAGAAAAACAGTTACTACATGTCAGGTCACAGCATGTCTGTCTATGCTAGCCAACAGAAAACAGTTCCATGTATTCAGGCTCAGCATGTAGTACTGTGCCAACAGAAAACAGTTCCATGAACATTCAGGCTCTATGTAGTCTCACTGTAGCCAACAGAAAACAGTTCCCTGAACATTCAGGTCACAGCATGTCTGTCTCACTGTAGCAATAGAGTTCCATTACTACCTGAACATTCAGGTCACAGCAGTTCCACTGCTAGCCAACAGAAAACTCTATTACTACCTGAACATTCAGGTCACAGCATGTCTGTCTCACTGCTAGCCAACAGAAAAACACTTTACTACCTGAACATTCAGGAACAGCAGTTCCATGTAGCCAACAGAAAAACTCTACTAGAACTGTCAGGAATAGCAGTTCTCATGTAGCCAATGGCTCTATGTAGTACTGTGGAACAGAGTTCCATGCTAGTCATGGCTCTATTACTACTGTGAACATTCAGGTCACAGCATGTCTGTCTCATGGCCAACTATGTACTACTGTCAGGAATAGCAGTTCTCATGCTAGCCAACAGGCTTTACTACCTGAACATTCAGGTCACAGCATGTCTGTCTCACTGCTAGCCAACAGAAAACAGTTACTACCTGAACATTCAGGTCATGGCTCTCATGTAGTACTGTGGAATAGAGTTCAGGTCACAGCATGTAGTCATGGCTCTATTTAGTACTGTGGAATAGAGTTCCATGTAGTCAATGGCTCTATGTAGTACTTGGAATAGAGTTCCACTGCTAGTCAACAGAAAAACTCTATTACTACCTGAACATTCAGGAACAGCAGTTCCACTGCTAGCCAACAGAAAAACACTTTAGTACCTGAACATTCAGGAACAGCAGTCTTCTCACTGCTAGCCAACAGGCTCTATGTAGTACCTGAAATAGAAGGGATTGTGGGTCATGGCTCTATGTAACTGTAGGTGTTGGAATCTGATAATATGATAGGTAAGCAGCTCAAAAGCATCAGATTTCTCAACAGAACAAGAGGAGAGTGGTCAAAGACCCCTGCTGTTACCATGGTATCATGGCTCTGACCCTAGTTCCAGTAGTCATGGCTCTATGTAAACTGTGGAATTGAGAGTTCCTGTATCATGGTCTGATAGGTATTTGTATTTATTGTGGAATAGAGTTCCATGTAGTCATGGCTCTTTTTAAAACTGTGGAATACATTCATTGCAGTCATGGCTCTATGTAGTCCCTGTTCCATCAGGTGTATTTTTACCTGTTTTTAAATCTGATTCTCTGCTGTCAGTTACTGTGGAATAGAGTTCCATGTAGTCATGGCTCTATGTAGTACTGTGGAATAGAGTTCCATGTAGTCATGGCTCTATGTAGTACTGTGGAATAGAGTTCCATGTAGTCATGGCTCTATGTAGTACTGTGGAATAGAGTTCCATGTAGTCATGGCTCTATGTAGTACTGTGGAATAGAGTTCCATGTAGTCATGGCTCTATGTAGTACTGTGGAATAGAGTTCCATGTAGTCATGGCTCTATGTAGTACTGTGGAATAGAGTTCCATGTAGTCATGGCTCTATGTAGTACTGTGGAATAGAGTTCCATGTAGTCATGGCTCTATGTAGTACTGTGGAATAGAGTTCCATGTAGTCATGGCTCTATGTAGTACTGTGGAATAGAGTTCCATGTAGTCATGGCTCTATGTAGTACTGTGGAATAGAGTTCCATGTAGTCATGGCTCTATGTAGTACTGTGGAATAGAGTTCCATGTAGTCATGGCTCTATGTAGTACTGTGGAATAGAGTTCCATGTAGTCATGGCTCTATGTAGTACTGTGGAATAGAGTTCCATGTAGTCATGGCTCTATGTAGTACTGTGGAATAGAGTTCCATGTAGTCATGGCTCTATGTAGTACTGTGGAATAGAGTTCCATGTAGTCATGGCTCTATGTAGTACTGTGGAATAGAGTTCCATGTAGTCATGGCTCTATGTAGTACTGTGGAATAGAGTTCCATGTAGTCATGGCTCTATGTAGTACTGTGGAATAGAGTTCCATGTAGTCATGGCTCTATGTAGTACTGTGGAATAGAGTTCCATGTAGTCATGGCTCTATGTAGTACTGTGGAATAGAGTTCCATGTAGTCATGGCTCTATGTAGTACTGTGGAATAGAGTTCCATGTAGTCATGGCTCTATGTAGTACTGTGGAATAGAGTTCCATGTAGTCATGGCTCTATGTAGTACTGTGGAATAGAGTTCCATGTAGTCATGGCTCTATGTAGTACTGTGGAATAGAGTTCCATGTAGTCATGGCTCTATGTAGTACTGTGGAATAGAGTTCCATGTAGTCATGGCTCTATGTAGTACTGTGGAATAGAGTTCCATGTAGTCATGGCTCTATGTAGTACTGTGGAATAGAGTTCCATGTAGTCATGGCTCTATGTAGTACTGTGGAATAGAGTTCCATGTAGTCATGGCTCTATGTAGTACTGTGGAATAGAGTTCCATGTAGTCATGGCTCTATGTAGTACTGTGGAATAGAGTTCCATGTAGTCATGGCTCTATGTAGTACTGTGGAATAGAGTTCCATGTAGTCATGGCTCTATGTAGTACTGTGGAATAGAGTTCCATGTAGTCATGGCTCTATGTAGTACTGTGGAATAGAGTTCCATGTAGTCATGGCTCTATGTAGTACTGTGGAATAGAGTTCCATGTAGTCATGGCTCTATGTAGTACTGTGGAATAGAGTTCCATGTAGTCATGGCTCTATGTAGTACTGTGGAATAGAGTTCCATGTAGTCATGGCTCTATGTAGTACTGTGGAATAGAGTTCCATGTAGTCATGGCTCTATGTAGTACTGTGGAATAGAGTTCCATGTAGTCATGGCTCTATGTAGTACTGTGGAATAGAGTTCCATGTAGTCATGGCTCTATGTAGTACTGTGGAATAGAGTTCCATGTAGTCATGGCTCTATGTAGTACTGTGGAATAGAGTTCCATGTAGTCATGGCTCTATGTAGTACTGTGGAATAGAGTTCCATGTAGTCATGGCTCTATGTAGTACTGTGGAATAGAGTTCCATGTAGTCATGGCTCTATGTAGTACTGTGGAATAGAGTTCCATGTAGTCATGGCTCTATGTAGTACTGTGGAATAGAGTTCCAGTAGTCAAGGGCTCTATGTAGTACTGTGGAATAGAGTTCCATGTAGTCATGGCTCTATGTAGTACTGTGGAATAGAGTTCCATGTAGTCATGGCTCTATGTAGTACTGTGGAATAGAGTTCCATGAAGTCAGGGCTCTATGTAGTACTGTGGAATAGAGTTCCATGTAGTCATGGCTCTATGTAGTACCAGGTGTGGAATAGAGTTCCACGTAGTCTTGGCTCTATGTAGTACTGTGGAATAGAGTTCCATGTAGTCATGGCTCTATGTAGTACTGTGAATAGAGTTCCATGTAGTCCTGGCTCTATGTAGTACTGTGGAATAGAGTTCCATGTAGTCAGGACCTCTATGTAGTACTGTGGAATAGAGTTCCATGTAGTCATGGCTCTATGTAGTACTGTGGAATAGAGTTCCTGTAGGTCCTGGCTCTATGTAGTACTGTTGGAATAGAGTTCCATGTAGTCATGGCTCTATGTAGTACTGTGGAATAGAGTAGGGCCTGTAGTCAGGGCTCTATGTAGTACTGTGGAATAGAGTTCCATGTAGTCATGGCTCTATGTAGTACTGTGGAATAGAGTTCCATGTAGTCATGGCTCTATGTAGTACTGTGGAATAGAGTTCCATGTAGTCATGGCTCTATGTAGTACTGTGGAATAGAGTTCCATGTAGTCATGGCTCTATGTAGTACTGTTGGAATAGAGTTCCATGTAGTCATGGCTCTTGTTGTACTGTGGAATAGAGTTCCATGTAGTCATGGCTCTATGTAGTACTGTGGAATAGAGTTCCATGTAGTCATGGCTCTATGTAGTACTGTGGAATAGAGTTCCATGTAGTCATGGCTCTATGTAGTACTGTGTGGTTTAAACAAACAGCTTTGTACATTCAACATGTCAACACTTCTTACAAAAACAAGTAGTCAATCTCTCTTCCCCTTTGAGCCAGGAGAGATTGACTTGCACGTCATTAATATTAGCTCATCCGTGTAATTTTAGGGCCAGCCGTGCTGCCCTGTTCTGAGTCAATTGCAATTCTCCTAAGTCTCTCTTTGTGGCACCTGACCACATGACTGAACAGTAAGTAGTCCAGGTATGACAAAACCTAGGGCCTGTAGGACCTGCCTTGTTGATAGTGTTGTTAAGAAGGTAGAAACTAGGGCCTGTAGGACCTGCCTTGTTGATAGTGTTGTTAAGAAGGTAGAAACTAGGGCCTGTAGGACCTGCCTTGTTGATAGTGTTGTTAAGAAGGTAGAAACTAGGGCCTGTAGGACCTGCCTTGTTGATAGTGTTGTTAAGAAGGTAGAAACTAGGACCTGCCTTGTTGATAGTGCTGTTAAGAAGGTAGAAACTAGGGCCTGTAGGACCTGCCTTGTTGATAGTGTTGTTAAGGTAGAAACTAGGACCTGTAGAACCTGCCTTGTTGATAGTGTTGTTAAGAAGGTAGAAACTAGGGCCTGTAGGACCTGCCTTGTTGATAGTGTTGTTAAGAAGGTAGAAACTAGGGCCTGTAGGACCTGCCTTGTTGATAGTGTTGTTAAGAAGGTAGAAACTAGGGCCTGTTGGACCTGCCTTGTTGATAATGTTGTTAAGAAGGTAGAAACTAGGGCCTGTAGGACCTGCCTTGTTGATAGTGTTGTTAAGGTAGAAACTAGGACCTGTAGGACCTGCCTTGTTGATAGTGTTAAGAAGGCAGAGCATCGCTTTATTATGGACAGACTTCTCCCCATCTTAGCTACTACTACATCAATATGTTTTGACCATGACAGTTTTACAATCCAGGGTTAATCCAAGAAGTTTAGTCTCCTCAATTTGCTCAATTTCCACATTATTCATTACAAGATGTAGTTTAGGTTTAGGGTTTAGTGAATGATTTGTCCCAAATACAATGATTTTAGTTTTGGAAATATTTAGGACTAATTTATTGCTTGCCACCCACTCTGAAAGTAACTGCAGCTCTTTGTTGAGTGTTGCAGTCATTTCAGTCGCTGTAGTAGCTGACGTGTATAGTGTTGAGTGTTGCAGTCATTTCAGTCGCTGTAGTAGCTGACGTGTATAGTGTTGAGTGTTGCAGTCATTTCAGTCGCTGTAGTATACATAGTGTTGAGTGTTGCAGTCATTTCAGTGGCTTTAGCTGACAAGTGTTGAGTGGCAGTCATTTCAGTAAAGAAGTGTTGAGTGTTGCAGTCATTTGTCGCTGTAGTAGCTGACGGTATAAGTGTTGCAGTCATTTCAGTCGCTGTAGTAGCTGGGGATAGTGTTAGTGTTGCAGTCATTTACCTGTAGTAGCTTATGTTAGTGTTGAGTCATCTCTATACATAGACACACTGGCTTTACTCAAAGCCAGTGGCATGTCATTAGTAAAGAATGAAAATGCAAGGGGCCTAAACAGCTGCCCTGGGGAATACCTGATTCTACCTGGATTATGTTTGA
Organism: Oncorhynchus nerka; assembly: GCF_034236695.1. Classification (NCBI taxonomy): domain Eukaryota; kingdom Metazoa; phylum Chordata; class Actinopteri; order Salmoniformes; family Salmonidae; genus Oncorhynchus; species Oncorhynchus nerka. The sequence continues at coordinate 23,439 of NW_027040216.1, read as the reverse complement.
GAGGCTTCCATTAAAGAACACCCTGTGTGTTCTGTTAGACAGGTAACTCTTTATCCACAATATAGCAGGGGGTGTAAAGCCATAACACCCTCTGTGTTCTGTTAGACAGGTAACTCTTTATCCACATTATAGCAGGGGGTGTAAAGCCATAACACCCTCTGTGTTCTGTTAGACAGGTAACTCTTTATCCACATTATAGCAGGGGGTGTAAAGCCATAACACCCTCTGTGTTCTGTTAGACAGGTCACTCTTTATCCACATTATAGCAGGGGGTGTAAAGCCATAACACCCTCTGTGTTCTGTTAGACAGGTAACTCTTCATCCACATTATAGCAGGGGGTGTAAAGCCATAACACCCTCTGTGTTCTGTTAGACAGGTAACTCTTTATCCACATTATAGCAGGGGGTGTAAAGCCATAACACATGCGTTTTTCAATTAGCAGACTATGATCGATAATGTCAAAAGCTGCACTGAAGACAGCCCCACAATCTTTTTATCATCAATTTCTCTCAGCCAATCATCAGTTGTTAAATGTCCTTCCCTATATGCGTGCTGAAAGTCTGTTAGCATTGTATCTGGTAAAACACCATTTTCCCCAGAAGTTTACAGGCTGATTGGTCGGCTATTTGAGCCAGTCAAGGGGCTTTACTATTCTTAGGTAGCGGAATGACTTTCGCATACCTCCAGGCCTTTTTTTTTTACCTTTATTTAACTAGGCAAGTCAGTTAAGAACACATTCTTATTTTCAATGACGGCCTAGGAACAGTTGGTTAACTGCCTGTTCAGGGGCAGAACGACAGAGTTGTACCTTGTCAGCTCGGGGGTTTGAACTCACAACCTTCCGGTTACTAGTCCAACGCTCTAACCACTAGACTACCCTGCCTGAGGGCACACGCTTAAATTGAAGATGTGGCAAATAGGAGTGGCAATATCGTCCACTATTATCCTCAAACATTTTCCATCCTGATTGTCAGACACCGGTGGCTTGTCATTGTTGATAGACAACAATGATTTTTTTCACCTCTTCCACAGACTTTACTGAACTCAAATGTACAGTTCTTGTATTCCATAATTTGGTCAGATATACTTGGATGTGTAGTGTCAGCGTTTGTTGCTGGCATGTCATCCCTAAGTTTGCTAATCTTGCCAATGAAAAAAAATAATTGAAGTAGTTGGCAATATCAGTGGGTTTTGTGATAAATTAACCATCTGATTCAATGAATGATGGAGCCGTGTTGGCTTTTTTCCCCCAAAATGTAATTTAATAAGGTGCTCCAAAGCTTTTTACTATCATTCATCTTTGTTTCATAGTATGGTTTCTTTTTATTTAGTTTCGTCACATCACTTCTTAATTTGCAGTACATTTGCCAATCAGTTGGGCTGCCAGACTTAATTGCAATACCTTTTGCCTCATTCCTCTCAACCATACAATTTTTCAATTCCTCATCAATCCACAGGGATTTAACAGTTTTTACAATCATTTTCTTAATGGGTTCATGCTTATTAGTAACTGGAATAAGCAATTTCATAAATGCGTCAAGTGCAGCGTCTGGTTGCTCCTCATTACACACCACAGACCAGCAGCGTCTGGTTGCTCCTCATTACACACCACAGACCAGCAGCGTCTGGTTGCTCCTCATTACACACCACAGACCAGCAGCGTCTGGTTGCTCCTCATTACACACCACAGACCAGCAGCGTATGGTTGCTCCTCATTACAGACCACAGACCAGCAGCGTCTGGTTGCTCCTCATTACACACCACAGACCAGCAGCGTCTGGTTGCTCCTCATTACAGACCACAGACCAGCAGCGTCTGGTTGCTCCTCATTACTCACCACAGACCAGCAGCGTCTGGTTGCTCCTCATTACTCACCACAGACCAGCAGCGTCTGGTTGCTCCTCATTACACACCACAGACCAGCAGCGTCTGGTTGCTCCTCATTACACACCACAGACCAGCAGCGTCTGGTTGCTCCTCATTACTCACCACAGACCAGCAGCGTCTGGTTGCTCCTCATTACACACCACAGACCAGCAGCGTCTGGTTGCTCCTCATTTCTGGTTGCTCCTCACACCACAGACCAGCAGCGTCTGGTTGCTCCTCATTACACACTCACAGACCACAGAGCGTCTGGTTGCTCCTCATTAGCAGCGTCTGGTTGCTCCTCATTACACACCACAGACCAGCAGCATCTGGTTGCTCCTCATTACTCACCACAGACCAGCAGCGTCTGGTTGCTCCTCATTACTCACCACAGACCAGCAAATATTCTTTACATCATCAACATATGAATCACTACAAAAGCTATAAAGAAGCAGATTGCTCTACAGAGCAAGAGGAGAGCAGACCATTTTAGAAACAGGAAGGCAATATAGCCTACCGTTTCTATTCTGCTGCATTAGGATAGTACTGAGGAAGGGACTGAGACTAAAGCCACTGTCACAACATACTTCAGTCATTTTACTTTTCAATACAGCTATAGCAGTAAGTAAACCTATTACACGGAAAATATATTGTCAAACATCGTAGTAATTAAATATTCTGTTTCTCAGATATATTCCGCAAATGTAATCCTAGCTTGAGACTTAAGTTTGTTTTGTTTTTTGTTTTTTCCTTCAGTTTTGATTGACTCTTTTTATTATTACATAAATTAAATTATTTTTTTTGTAGGTTGAATAATAATAACAATAAAAACGTGAATATTAATAAAAAATATATAATATGAATAATAATATTGCTCCATCCATCTGCCCAGAGGAGAAATAGCGGTATCTTTTTCCCCCTCTCCAATCCACTACAAAGCAGGATGAACAGTGACATGGAGGTCATTGTTAACCTGCCTGCTGCCCAGTGACATGGAGGTCATTGTTAACCTGCCTGCTGCCCAGTGACATGGAGGTCATTGTTAACCTGCCTGCTGCCCAGTGACATGGAGCTCTTCTGTTACATAAAGCAGACAGACAGACAGACGCTGGAAAACCTGGGAAATGGGCAGATGGGAAATACAGACACTGCATAATATGTGCAAGTAAACATTAGCACAAAGCTCAGGTACTGTATAGTAGATCTAACCCTAGATACTGTACAGTAGATCAAATCATATGTCACATGCGCCGAATACAACAAGTGCCGTGTCAATGTGGAGGCTATATACAGGGTGTTACGGTACAGAGTCAATGTGGAGGCTATATACAGGGGGTACCGGTACAGAGTCAATGTGGAGGCTATATACAGGGTATTACGGTACAGAGTCAATGTGGAGGCTATATACAGGGTATTACGGTACAGAGTCAATGTGGAGGCTATATACAGGGTATTACGGTACAGAGTCAATGTGGAGGCTATATACAGGGTATTACGGTACAGAGTCAATGTGGAGGCTATATACAGGGTGTTACGGTACAGAGTCAATGTGGAGTCTATATACAGGGTGTTACGGTACAGAGTCAATGTGGAGGCTATATACAGGGTATTACGGTACAGAGTCAATGTGGAGGCTATATACAGGGTATTACGGTACAGAGTCAATGTGGAGGCTATATACAGGGTATTACGGCACAGAGTCAATGTGGAGGCTATATACAGGGTATTACGGCACAGAGTCAATGTGGAGGCTATATACAGGGTGTTACGGCACAGAGTCAATGTGGAGGCTATATACAGGGTATTACGGTACAGAGTCAATGTGGAGGCTATATACAGGGTATTACGGTACAGAGTCAATGTGGAGGCTATATACAGGGTATTACGGTACAGAGTCAATGTGGAGGCTATATACAGGGTATTACGGTACAGAGTCAATGTGGAGGCTATATACAGGGTGTTACGGTACAGAGTCAATGTGGAGGCTATATACAGGGTATTACGGCACAGAGTCAATGTGGAGGCTATATACAGGGGGGTACAGAGTCAATGTGGAGGCTATATACAGGGTATTACGGTACAGAGTCAATGTGGAGGCTATATACAGGGTGTTACGGCACAGAGTCAATGTGGAGGCTATATACAGGGTATTACGGCACAGAGTCAATGTGGAGGCTATATACAGGGTGTTACGGTACAGAGTCAATGTGGAGGCTATATACAGGGTATTACGGCACAGAGTCAATGTGGAGGCTATATACAGGGTATTACGGCACAGAGTCAATGTGGAGGCTATATACAGGGTATTACGGTACAGACAGAGTCAATGTGGAGGCTATATACAGGGTATTACGGTACAGAGTCAATGTGGAGGCTATATACAGGGTATTACGGCACAGAGTCAATGTGGAGGCTATATACAGGGTATTACGGCACAGAGTCAATGTGGAGGCTATATACAGGGTATTACGGCACAGAGTCAATGTGGAGGCTATATACAGGGTATTACGGCACAGAGTCAATGTGGAGGCTATATACAGGGTATTACGGCACAGAGTCAATGTGGAGGCTATATACAGGGTATTACGGCACAGAGTCAATGTGGAGGCTATATACAGGGTATTACGGTACAGAGTCAATGTGGAGGCTATATACAGGGTATTACGGCACAGAGTCAATGTGGAGGCTATATACAGGGTATTACGGCACAGAGTCAATGTGGAGGCTATATACAGGGTATTACGGCACAGAGTCAATGTGGAGGCTATATACAGGGTATTACGGCACAGAGTCAATGTGGAGGCTATATACAGGGTATTACGGTACAGAGTCAATGTGGAGGCTATATACAGGGTATTACGGTACAGAGTCAATGTGGAGGCTATATACAGGGTATTACGGTACAGAGTCAATGTGGAGGCTATATACAGGGTATTACGGCACAGAGTCAATGTGGAGGCTATATACAGGGTATTACGGCACAGAGTCAATGTGGAGGCTATATACAGGGTATTACGGTACAGAGTCAATGTGGAGGCTATATACAGGGTATTACGGTACAGAGTCAATGTGGAGGCTATATACAGGGTATTACGGCACAGAGTCAATGTGGAGGCTATATACAGGGGGTACGGTACAGAGTCAATGTGGAGGCTATATACAGGGTATTACGGCACAGAGTCAATGTGGAGGCTATATACAGGGTATTACGGCACAGAGTCAATGTGGAGGCTATATACAGGGTATTACGGTACAGAGTCAATGTGGTATACAGGGGGTATTACGGTACAGAGTCAATGTGGAGGCTATATACAGGGTATTACGGTACAGAGTCAATGTGGAGGCTATATACAGGGTATTACGGCACAGAGTCAATGTGGAGGCTATATACAGGGTATTACGGTACAGAGTCAATGTGGAGGCTATATACAGGGTATTACGGTACAGAGTCAATGTGGAGGCTATATACAGGGTATTACGGTACAGAGTCAATGTGGAGGCTATATACAGGGTATTACGGTACAGAGTCAATGTGGAGGCTATATACAGGGTATTACGGTACAGAGTCAATGTGGAGGCTATATACAGGGTATTACGGCACAGAGTCAATGTGGAGGCTATATACAGGGTATTACGGCACAGAGTCAATGTGGAGGCTATATACAGGGTATTACGGCACAGAGTCAATGTGGAGGCTATATACAGGGTATTACGGCACAGAGTCAATGTGGAGGCTATATACAGGGTATTACGGCACAGAGTCAATGTGGAGGCTATATACAGGGTATTACGGCACAGAGTCAATGTGGAGGCTATACAGGGTATTACAGAGTCAATGTGGAGGTATATACAGGGGGTACAGAGTCAATGTGGAGGCTATATACAGGGTATTACGGTACAGAGTCAATGTGGAGGCTATATACAGGGTATTACGGCACAGAGTCAATGTGGAGGCTATATACAGGGTATTACGGCACAGAGTCAATGTGGAGGCTATATACAGGGTATTACGGTACAGAGTCAATGTGGAGGCTATATACAGGGTATTACGGCACAGAGTCAATGTGGAGGCTATATACAGGGTATTACGGCACAGAGTCAATGTGGAGGCTATATACAGGGTATTACGGCACAGAGTCAATGTGGAGGCTATATACAGGGTATTACGGTACAGAGTCAATGTGGAGGCTATATACAGGGTATTACGGTACAGAGTCAATGTGGAGGCTATATACAGGGTATTACGGCACAGAGTCAATGTGGAGGCTATATACAGGGTATTACGGCACAGAGTCAATGTGGAGGCTATATACAGGGTATTACGGCACAGAGTCAATGTGGAGGCTATATACAGGGTATTACGGCACAGAGTCAATGTGGAGGCTATATACAGGGTATTACGGCACAGAGTCAATGTGGAGGCTATATACAGGGTATTACGGCACAGAGTCAATGTGGAGGCTATATACAGGGTATTACGGCACAGAGTCAATGTGGAGGCTATATACAGGGTATTACGGCACAGAGTCAATGTGGAGGCTATATACAGGGTATTACGGTACAGAGTCAATGTGGAGGCTATATACAGGGTATTACGGCACAGAGTCAATGTGGAGGCTATATACAGGGTATTACGGCACAGAGTCAATGTGGAGGCTATATACAGGGTATTACGGCACAGAGTCAATGTGGAGGCTATATACAGGGTATTACGGCACAGAGTCAATGTGGAGGCTATATACAGGGTATTACGGCACAGAGTCAATGTGGAGGCTATATACAGGGTATTACGGCACAGAGTCAATGTGGAGGCTATATACAGGGTATTACGGTACAGAGTCAATGTGGAGGCTATATACAGGGGGTACGGTACAGAGTCAATGTGGAGGCTATATACAGGGTATTACGGCACAGAGTCAATGTGGAGGCTATATACAGGGTATTACGGCACAGAGTCAATGTGGAGGCTATATACAGGGTATTACGGCACAGAGTCAATGTGGAGGCTATATACAGGGTATTACGGCACAGAGTCAATGTGGAGGCTATATACAGGGTATTACGGTACAGAGTCAATGTGGAGGCTATATACAGGGTATTACGGCACAGAGTCAATGTGGAGGCTATATACAGGGTATTACGGCACAGAGTCAATGTGGAGGCTATATACAGGGTATTACGGTACAGAGTCAATGTGGAGGCTATATACAGGGGGTATTACGGCACAGAGTCAATGTGGAGGCTATATACAGGGTATTACGGCACAGAGTCAATGTGGAGGCTATATACAGGGTATTACGGCACAGAGTCAATGTGGAGGCTATATACATATACAGGGTATTACAGGGGGTACAGAGTCAATGTGGAGGCTATATACAGGGTATTACGGCACAGAGTCAATGTGGAGGCTATATACAGGGTATTACGGCACAGAGTCAATGTGGAGGCTATATACAGGGTATTACGGCACAGAGTCAATGTGGAGGCTATATACAGGGTATTACGGCACAGAGTCAATGTGGAGGCTATATACAGGGTATTACGGCACAGAGTCAATGTGGAGGCTATATACAGGGTATTACGGCACAGAGTCAATGTGGAGGCTATATACAGGGTATTACGGCACAGAGTCAATGTGGAGGCTATATACAGGGTATTACGGCACAGAGTCAATGTGGAGGCTATATACAGGGTATTACGGCACAGAGTCAATGTGGAGGCTATATACAGGGGTATTACGGCACAGAGTCAATGTGGAGGCTATATACAGGGTATTACGGTACAGAGTCAATGTGGAGGCTATATACAGGGTATTACGGCACAGAGTCAATGTGGAGGCTATATACAGGGTATTACGGCACAGAGTCAATGTGGAGGCTATATACAGGGTATTACGGCACAGAGTCAATGTGGAGGCTATATACAGGGTATTACGGCACAGAGTCAATGTGGAGGCTATATACAGGGTATTACGGCACAGAGTCAATGTGGAGGCTATATACAGGGTATTACGGCACAGAGTCAATGTGGAGGCTATATACAGGGTATTACGGCACAGAGTCAATGTGGAGGCTATATACAGGGTATTACGGCACAGAGTCAATGTGGAGGCTATATACAGGGTATTACGGCACAGAGTCAATGTGGAGGCTATATACAGGGTATTACGGCACAGAGTCAATGTGGAGGCTATATACAGGGTATTACGGCACAGAGTCAATGTGAGGCTATATACAGGGTATTACGGCACAGAGTCAATGTGGAGGCTATATACAGGGTATTACGGCACAGAGTCAATGTGGAGGCTATATACAGGGTATTACGGCACAGAGTCAATGTGGAGGCTATATACAGGGTATTACGGCACAGAGTCAATGTGGAGGCTATATACAGGGTATTACGGCACAGAGTCAATGTGGAGGCTATATACAGGGTATTACGGCACAGAGTCAATGTGGAGGCTATATACAGGGTATTACGGTACAGAGTCAATGTGGAGGCTATATACAGGGTATTACGGCACAGAGTCAATGTGGAGGCTATATACAGGGGGTATTACGGTACAGAGTCAATGTGGAGGCTATATACAGGGTATTACGGTACAGAGTCAATGTGGAGGCTATATACAGGGTATTACGGCACAGAGTCAATGTGGAGGCTATATACAGGGTATTACGGTACAGAGTCAATGTGGAGGCTATATACAGGGTATTACGGTACAGAGTCAATGTGGAGGCTATATACAGGGTATTACGGTACAGAGTCAATGTGGAGGCTATATACAGGGTATTACGGTACAGAGTCAATGTGGAGGCTATATACAGGGTATTACGGTACAGAGTCAATGTGGAGGCTATATACAGGGTATTACGGCACAGAGTCAATGTGGAGGCTATATACAGGGGTATTACGGCACAGAGTCAATGTGGAGGCTATATACAGGGTATTACGGCACAGAGTCAATGTGGAGGCTATATACACAGGGGTATTACGGCACAGAGTCAATGTGGAGGCTATATACAGGGTATTACGGCACAGAGTCAATGTGGAGGCTATATACAGGGTATTACGGTACAGAGTCAATGTGGAGGCTATATACAGGGTATTACGGCACAGAGTCAATGTGGAGGCTATATACAGGGTATTACGGCACAGAGTCAATGTGGAGGCTATATACAGGGGTACGGCACAGAGTCAATGTGGAGGCTATATACAGGGTATTACGGTACAGAGTCAATGTGGAGGCTATATACAGGGTATTACGGTACAGAGTCAATGTGGAGGCTATATACAGGGTATTACGGCACAGAGTCAATGTGGAGGCTATATACAGGGTATTACGGTACAGAGTCAATGTGGAGGCTATATACAGGGTATTACGGACAGAGTCAATGTGGAGGCTATATACAGGGGGTATTACGGCACAGAGTCAATGTGGAGGCTATATACAGGGTATATTACGGCACAGAGTCAATGTGGAGGCTATATACAGGGTATTACGGTACAGAGTCAATGTGGAGGCTATATACAGGGTATTACGGCACAGAGTCAATGTGGAGGCTATATACAGGGTATTACGGTACAGAGTCAATGTGGAGGCTATATACAGGGTATTACGGTACAGAGTCAATGTGGAGGCTATATACAGGGTATTACGGCACAGAGTCAATGTGGAGGCTATATACAGGGTATTACGGCACAGAGTCAATGTGGAGGCTATATACAGGGTATTACGGTACAGAGTCAATGTGGAGGCTATATACAGGGTATTACGGCACAGAGTCAATGTGGAGGCTATATACAGGGGTATTACGGCACAGAGTCAATGTGGAGGCTATATACAGGGTATTACGGCACAGAGTCAATGTGGAGGCTATATACAGGGTATTACGGCACAGAGTCAATGTGGAGGCTATATACAGGGTATTACGGCACAGAGTCAATGTGGAGGCTATATACAGGGTATTACGGCACAGAGTCAATGTGGAGGCTATATACAGGGGGTATTACGGCACAGAGTCAATGTGGAGGCTATATACAGGGTATTACGGCACAGAGTCAATGTGGAGGCTATATACAGGGTATTACGGCACAGAGTCAATGTGGAGGCTATATACAGGGTATTACGGCACAGAGTCAATGTGGAGGCTATATACAGGGTATTACGGCACAGAGTCAATGTGGAGGCTATATACAGGGGGTATTACGGCACAGAGTCAATGTGGAGGCTATATACAGGGTATTACGGCACAGAGTCAATGTGGAGGCTATATACAGGGTATTACGGCACAGAGTCAATGTGGAGGCTATATACAGGGTATTACGGCACAGAGTCAATGTGGAGGCTATATACAGGGTATTACGGCACAGAGTCAATGTGGAGGCTATATACAGGGGGTATTACGGCACAGAGTCAATGTGGAGGCTATATACAGGGTATTACGGCACAGAGTCAATGTGGAGGCTATATACAGGGTATTACGGCACAGAGTCAATGTGGAGGCTATATACAGGGTATTACGGCACAGAGTCAATGTGGAGGCTATATACAGGGTATTACGGCACAGAGTCAATGTGGAGGCTATATACAGGGTATTACGGCACAGAGTCAATGTGGAGGCTATATACAGGGTATTACGGCACAGAGTCAATGTGGAGGCTATATACAGGGTATTACGGCACAGAGTCAATGTGGAGGCTATATACAGGGTATTACGGCACAGAGTCAATGTGGAGGCTATATACAGGGTATTACGGCACAGAGTCAATGTGGAGGCTATATACAGGGTATTACGGCACAGAGTCAATGTGGAGGCTATATACAGGGTATTACGGCACAGAGTCAATGTGGAGGCTATATACAGGGTATTACGGCACAGAGTCAATGTGGAGGCTATATACAGGGTATTACGGCACAGAGTCAATGTGGAGGCTATATACAGGGTATTACGGCACAGAGTCAATGTGGAGGCTATATACAGGGTATTACGGTACAGAGTCAATGTGGAGGCTATATACAGGGTATTACGGTACAGAGTCAATGTGGAGGCTATATACAGGGTATTACGGCACAGAGTCAATGTGGAGGCTATATACAGGGTATTACGGCACAGAGTCAATGTGGAGGCTATATACAGGGTATTACGGTACAGAGTCAATGTGGAGGCTATATACAGGGTATTACGGCACAGAGTCAATGTGGAGGCTATATACAGGGTATTACGGCACACAGAGTCAAGTGGAGGCTATATACAGGGTATTACGGCACAGAGTCAATGTGGAGGCTATATACAGGGTATTACGGCACAGAGTCAATGTGGAGGCTATATACAGGGTACGGCACAGAGTCAATGTGGAGGCTATATACAGGGTATTACGGTACAGAGTCAATGTGGAGGCTATATACAGGGTATTACGGCACAGAGTCAATGTGGAGGCTATATACAGGGTATTACGGCACAGAGTCAATGTGGAGGCTATATACAGGGTATTACGGCACAGAGTCAATGTGGAGGCTATATACAGGGTATTACGGCACAGAGTCAATGTGGAGGCTATATACAGGGTATTACGGCACAGAGTCAATGTGGAGGCTATATACAGGGTATTACGGCACAGAGTCAATGTGGAGGCTATATACAGGGTATTACGGCACAGAGTCAATGTGGAGGCTATATACAGGGGGTACGGCACAGAGTCAATGTGGAGGCTATATACAGGGTATTACGGCACAGAGTCAATGTGGAGGCTATATACAGGGTATTACGGTACAGAGTCAATGTGGAGGCTATATACAGGGTATTACGGCACAGAGTCAATGTGGAGGTCTATATACAGGGTATTACGGCACAGAGTCAATGTGGAGGCTATATACAGGGTATTACGGCACAGAGTCAATGTGGAGGCTATATACAGGGTATTACGGTACAGAGTCAATGTGGAGGCTATATACAGGGTATTACGGCACAGAGTCAATGTGGAGGCTATATACAGGGTATTACGGCACAGAGTCAATGTGGAGGCTATATACAGGGGTATTACGGCACAGAGTCAATGTGGAGGCTATATACAGGGTATTACGGCACAGAGTCAATGTGGAGGCTATATACAGGGTATTACGGCACAGAGTCAATGTGGAGGCTATATACAGGGTATTACGGTACAGAGTCAATGTGGAGGCTATATACAGGGTATTACGGCACAGAGTCAATGTGGAGGCTATATACAGGGTATTACGGCACAGAGTCAATGTGGAGGCTATATACAGGGTATTACGGTACAGAGTCAATGTGGAGGCTATATACAGGGTATTACGGCACAGAGTCAATGTGGAGGCTATATACAGGGTATTACGGCACAGAGTCAATGTGGAGGCTATATACAGGGTATTACGGCACAGAGTCAATGTGGAGGCTATATACAGGGTATTACGGTACAGAGTCAATGTGGAGGCTATATACAGGGTATTACGGCACAGAGTCAATGTGGAGGCTATATACAGGGTATTACGGTACAGAGTCAATGTGGAGGCTATATACAGGGTATTACGGCACAGAGTCAATGTGGAGGCTATATACAGGGTATTACGGCACAGAGTCAATGTGGAGGCTATATACAGGGTATTACGGTACAGAGTCAATGTGGAGGCTATATACAGGGGGTATTACGGCACAGAGTCAATGTGGAGGCTATATACAGGGTATTACGGTACAGAGTCAATGTGGAGGCTATATACAGGGTATTACGGTACAGAGTCAATGTGGAGGCTATATACAGGGTATTACGGCACAGAGTCAATGTGGAGGCTATATACAGGGTATTACGGCACAGAGTCAATGTGGAGGCTATATACAGGGTATTACGGCACAGAGTCAATGTGGAGGCTATATACAGGGGGTATTACGGCACAGAGTCAATGTGGAGGCTATATACAGGGTATTACGGCACAGAGTCAATGTGGAGGCTATATACAGGGTATTACGGCACAGAGTCAATGTGGAGGCTATATACAGGGTATTACGGCACAGAGTCAATGTGGAGGCTATATACAGGGTATTACGGCACAGAGTCAATGTGGAGGCTATATACAGGGTATTACGGCACAGAGTCAATGTGGAGGCTATATAATGTGGGGTATTACGGCACAGAGTCAATGTGGAGGCTATATACAGGGTATTACGGCACAGAGTCAATGTGGAGGCTATATACAGGGTATTACGGTACAGAGTCAATGTGGAGGCTATATACAGGGTATTACGGCACAGAGTCAATGTGGAGGCTATATACAGGGTATTACGGCACAGAGTCAATGTGGAGGCTATATACAGGGTATTACGGTACAGAGTCAATGTGGAGGCTATATACAGGGTATTACGGCACAGAGTCAATGTGGAGGCTATATACAGGGTATTACGGCACAGAGTCAATGTGGAGGCTATATACAGGGTATTACGGCACAGAGTCAATGTGGAGGCTATATACAGGGGTATTACGGCACAGAGTCAATGTGGAGGCTATATACAGGGTATTACGGCACAGAGTCAATGTGGAGGCTATATACAGGGAGTCAATGTGGAGGCTATATACAGGGGCACAGAGTCAATGTGGAGGCTATATACAGGGTATTACGGCACAGAGTCAATGTGGAGGCTATATACAGGGTATTACGGCACAGAGTCAATGTGGAGGCTATATACAGGGTATTACGGCACAGAGTCAATGTGGAGGCTATATACAGGGTATTACGGCACAGAGTCAATGTGGAGGCTATATACAGGGGGTATTACGGCACAGAGTCATGTGGAGGCTATATACAGGGTATTACGGCACAGAGTCAATGTGGAGGCTATATACAGGGTATTACGGCACAGAGTCAATGTGGAGGCTATATACAGGGTATTACGGCACAGAGTCAATGTGGAGGCTATATACAGGGGGTTACGGCACAGAGTCAATGTGGAGGCTATATACAGGGTATTACGGCACAGAGTCAATGTGGAGGCTATATACAGGGGGTATTACGGTACAGAGTCAATGTGGAGGCTATATACAGGGTATTACGGTACAGAGTCAATGTGGAGGCTATATACAGGGTATTACGGCACAGAGTCAATGTGGAGGCTATATACAGGGGGTATTACGGCACAGAGTCAATGTGGAGGCTATATACAGGGGGTATTACGGCACAGAGTCAATGTGGAGGCTATATACAGGGGGTATTACGGCACAGAGTCAATGTGGAGGCTATATACAGGGTATTACGGCACAGAGTCAATGTGGAGGCTATATACAGGGGGGGTACAGAGTCAATGTGGAGGCTATATACAGGGTATTACGGCCAGAGTCAATGTGGAGGCTATATACATTACGGCACAGAGTCAATGTGGAGGCTATATACAGGGTATTACGGTACAGAGTCAATGTGGAGGCTATATACAGGGTATTACGGGCACAGAGTCAATGTGGAGGCTATATACAGGGTATTACGGTACAGAGTCAATGTGGAGGCTATATACAGGGGGTATTACGGCACAGAGTCAATGTGGAGGCTATATACAGGGTATTACGGCACAGAGTCAATGTGGAGGCTATATACAGGGGGTATTACGGTACAGAGTCAATGTGGAGGCTATATACAGGGTATTACGGCACAGAGTCAATGTGGAGGCTATATACAGGGTATTACGGCACAGAGTCAATGTGGAGGCTATATACAGGGGGTATTACGGCACAGAGTCAATGTGGAGGCTATATACAGGGTATTACGGCACAGAGTCAATGTGGAGGCTATATACAGGGTATTACGGTACAGAGTCAATGTGGAGGCTATATACAGGGTATTACGGCACAGAGTCAATGTGGAGGCTATATACAGGGTATACAGGGGGGCACAGAGTCAATGTGGAGGCTATATACAGGGGGTATTACGGCACAGAGTCAATGTGGAGGCTATATACAGGGTATTACGGCACAGAGTCAATGTGGAGGCTATATACAGGGTATTACGGTGTGGAGGCTATATACAGAGTCAATGTGGAGGCTATATACAGGGTATTACGGCACAGAGTCAATGTGGAGGCTATATACAGGGGGTACGGCACAGAGTCAATGTGGAGGCTATATACAGGGGGTTACGGCACAGAGTCAATGTGGAGGCTATATACAGGGTATTACGGCACAGAGTCAATGTGGAGGCTATATACAGGGTATTACGGTACAGAGTCAATGTGGAGGCTATATACAGGGGTATTACGGCACAGAGTCAATGTGGAGGCTATATACAGGGTATTACGCACAGAGTCAATGTGGAGGCTATATACAGGGGGTATTACGGCACAGAGTCAATGTGGAGGCTATATACAGGGTATTACGGCACAGAGTCAATGTGGAGGCTATATACAGGGTATTACGGCACAGAGTCAATGTGGAGGCTATATACAGGGTATTACGGCACAGAGTCAATGTGGAGGCTATATACAGGGTATTACGGCACAGAGTCAATGTGGAGGCTATATACAGGGTATTACGGCACAGAGTCAATGTGGAGGCTATATACAGGGTATTACGGCACAGAGTCAATGTGGAGGCTATATACAGGGTATTACGGCACAGAGTCAATGGAGGTGGAGGCTACAGATATGTGGAGGCTATATACAGGGTATTACGGCACAGAGTCAATGTGGAGGCTATATACAGGGGTATTACGGCACAGAGTCAATGTGGAGGCTATATACAGGGTATTACGGCACAGAGTCAATGTGGAGGCTATATACAGGGTATTACGGTACAGAGTCAATGTGGAGGCTATATACAGGGTATTACTGGTACAGAGTCAATGTGGAGGCTATATACAGGGGGTATTACGGCACAGAGTCAATGTGGAGGCTATATACAGGGGGTATTACGGCACAGAGTCAGTGGAGGCTATATACAGGGGGTATTACGGCACAGAGTCAATGTGGAGGCTATATACAGGGTATTACGGCACAGAGTCAATGTGGAGGCTATATACAGGGTATTACGGCACAGAGTCAATGTGGAGGCTATATACAGGGTATTACGGCACAGAGTCAATGTGGAGGCTATATACAGGGTATTACGGCACAGAGTCAATGTGGAGGCTATATACAGGGTATTACGGCACAGAGTCAATGTGGAGGCTATATACAGGGTATTACGGCACAGAGTCAATGTGGAGGCTATATACAGGGGGTATACAGGGGGTACGGCACAGAGTCAATGTGGAGGCTATATACAGGGGGTACGGTACAGAGTCAATGTGGAGGCTATATACAGGGTATTACGGCACAGAGTCAATGTGGAGGCTATATACAGGGGTATTACGGCACAGAGTCAATGTGGAGGCTATATACAGGGGGTATTACGGCACAGAGTCAATGTGGAGGCTATATACAGGGGGTACGGCACAGAGTCAATGTGGAGGCTATATACAGGGGGTACGGTACAGAGTCAATGTGGAGGCTATATACAGGGGTATTACGGCACAGAGTCAATGTGGAGGCTATATACGGCACAGAGTCAATGTGGAGGCTATATTACGGCACAGAGTCAATGTGGAGGCTATATACAGGGTATTACGGCACAGAGTCAATGTGGAGGCTATATACAGGGTATTACGGCACAGAGTCAATGTGGAGGCTATATACAGGGGGTATTACGGCACAGAGTCAATGTGGAGGCTATATACAGGGGGTATTACGGCACAGAGTCAATGTGGAGGCTATATACAGGGTATTACGGCACAGAGTCAATGTGGAGGCTATATACAGGGTATTACGGCACAGAGTCAATGTGGAGGCTATATACAGGGTATTACGGCACAGAGTCAATGTGGAGGCTATATACAGGGTATTACGGCACAGAGTCAATGTGGAGGCTATATACAGGGGTATTACGGCACAGAGTCAATGTGGAGGCTATATACAGGGGGTATTACGGCACAGAGTCAATGTGGAGGCTATATACAGGGTATTACGGTACAGAGTCAATGTGGAGGCTATACAGGGTATTACGCACAGAGTCAATGTGGAGGCTATATACAGGGTATTACGGCACAGAGTCAATGTGGAGGCTATATACAGGGGGTATTACGGCACAGAGTCAATGTGGAGGCTATATACAGGGTATTACGGTACAGAGTCAATGTGGAGGCTATATACAGGGGTATTACGGCACAGAGTCAATGTGGAGGCTATATACAGGGTATTACGGCACAGAGTCAATGTGGAGGCTATATACAGGGGGTACGGCACAGAGTCAATGTGGAGGCTATATACAGGGTATTACGGCACAGAGTCAATGTGGAGGCTATATACAGGGGGTACGGCACAGAGTCAATGTGGAGGCTATATACAGGGTATTACGGCACAGAGTCAATGTGGAGGCTATATACAGGGGGTACGGCACAGAGTCAATGTGGAGGCTATATACAGGGTATTACGGCACAGAGTCAATGTGGAGGCTATATACAGGGGAGGCAGAGTCAATGTGGGCTATATACAGGGTATTACACAGAGTCAATGTGGAGGCTATATAGGGGTACGGCACAGAGTCAATGTGGAGGCTATATACAGGGGGTATTACGGCACAGAGTCAATGTGGAGGCTATATACAGGGGGTATTACGGTACAGAGTCAATGTGGAGGCTATATACAGGGGGTATTACGGCACAGAGTCAATGTGGAGGCTATATACAGGGTATTACGGTACAGAGTCAATGTGGAGGCTATATACAGGGTATTACGGCACAGAGTCAATGTGGAGGCTATATACAGGGTATTACGGCACAGAGTCAATGTGGAGGCTATATACAGGGTATTACGGCACAGAGTATGTGGAGGCTATATACAGGGGGTACGGTACAGAGTCAATGTGGAGGCTATATACAGGGGTACAGAGTCAATGTGGAGGCTATATTACGGTACAGAGTCAATGTGGAGGCTATATACAGGGGGTATTACGGTACAGAGTCAATGTGGAGGCTATATACAGGGGGTATTACGGGTACAGAGTCAATGTGGAGGCTATATACAGGGTATTACGGCACAGAGTCAATGTGGAGGCTATATACAGGGTATTACGGGCACAGAGTCAATGTGGAGGCTATATACAGGGTATTACGGCACAGAGTCAATGTGGAGGCTATATACAGGGTATTACGGTACAGAGTCAATGTGGAGGCTATATACAGGGTATTACGGCACAGAGTCAATGTGGAGGCTATATACATGTGGGGTATTACGGCACAGAGTCAATGTGGAGGCTATATACAGGGTATTACGGCACAGAGTCAATGTGGAGGCTATATACAGGGTATTATACAGAGTCAATGTGGAGGCTATATACAGGGTATTACGGTACAGAGTCAATGTGGAGGCTATATACAGGGTATTACGGCACAGAGTCAATGTGGAGGCTATATACAGGGTATTACGGCACAGAGTCAATGTGGAGGCTATATACAGGGTATTACGGCACAGAGTCAATGTGGAGGCTATATACAGGGGGTATTACGGCACAGAGTCAATGTGGAGGCTATATACAGGGTATTACGGTACAGAGTCAATGTGGAGGCTATATACAGGGTATTACGGTACAGAGTCAATGTGGAGGCTATATACAGGGGTATTACGGTACAGAGTCAATGTGGAGGCTATATACAGGGGTACGGTACAGAGTCAATGTGGAGGCTATATACAGGGTATTACGGCACAGAGTCAATGTGGAGGCTATATACAGGGGGGTACGGTACAGAGTCAATGTGGAGGCTATATACAGGGGGGTACAGAGTTGTGGACAGGGGCACAGAGTCAATGTGGAGGCTATATACAGGGGGTATTACGGTACAGAGTCAATGTGGAGGCTATATACAGGGGTATTACGGTACAGAGTCAATGTGGAGGCTATATACAGGGTATTACGGCACAGAGTCAATGTGGAGGCTATATACAGGGTATTACGGTACAGAGTCAATGTGGAGGCTATATACAGGGTATTACGGCACAGAGTCAATGTGGAGGCTATATACAGGGGGTATTACGGCACAGAGTCAATGTGGAGGCTATATACAGGGTATTACGGCACAGAGTCAATGTGGAGGCTATATACAGGGGCACAGGTATGTGGAGGCTATACAGAGTCAATGTGGAGGCTATATACAGGGGGTATTACGGTACAGAGTCAATGTGGAGGCTATATACAGGGTATTACGGCACAGAGTCAATGTGGAGGCTATATACAGGGGGTATTACGGCACAGAGTCAATGTGGAGGCTATATACAGGGGGTATTACGGCACAGAGTCAATGTGGAGGCTATATACAGGGGGGTACAGAGTCAATGTGGACAGAGTCAATGTGGAGGCTATATACAGGGGGTATTACGGCACAGAGTCAATGTGGAGGCTATATACAGGGTATTACGGTACAGAGTCAATGTGGAGGCTATATACAGGGTATTACCGCACAGAGTCAATGTGGAGGCTATATACAGGGTATTACGGCACAGAGTCAATGTGGAGGCTATATACAGGGTATTACGGCACAGAGTCAATGTGGAGGCTATATACAGGGTATTACGGGCACAGAGTCAATGTGGAGGCTATATACAGGGTATTACGGCACAGAGTCAATGTGGAGGCTATATACAGGGGGTATTACGGTACAGAGTCAATGTGGAGGCTATATACAGGGTATTACCGGCACAGAGTCAATGTGGAGGCTATATACAGGGGGTACGGCACAGAGTCAATGTGGAGGCTATATACAGGGTATTACGGCACAGAGTCAATGTGGAGGCTATATACAGGGTATTACGGTACAGAGTCAATGTGGAGGCTATATACAGGGTATTACGGTACAGAGTCAATGTGGAGGCTATATACAGGGTATTACGGCACAGAGTCAATGTGGAGGCTATATACAGGGGGTATTACGGCACAGAGTCAATGTGGAGGCTATATACAGGGTATTACGGCACAGAGTCAATGTGGAGGCTATATACAGGGGGTACCGGTACAGAGTCAATGTGGAGGCTATATACAGGGTATTACGGTACAGAGTCAATGTGGAGGCTATATACAGGGTATTACGGTACAGAGTCAAGTATACAATGTGGATTACGGTACAGAGTCAATGTGGAGGCTATATACAGGGTATTACGGCACAGAGTCAATGTGGAGGCTATATACAGGGTATTACGGCACAGAGTCAATGTGGAGGCTATATACAGGGGGTATTACGGTACAGAGTCATGTGGAGGCTATATACAGGGTATTACGGCACAGAGTCAATGTGGAGGCTATATACAGGGTATTACGGCACAGAGTCAATGTGGAGGCTATATACAGGGTATTACGGCACAGAGTCAATGTGGAGGCTATATACGGCACAGAGTCATGTGGAGGCTATATACAGGGGGTATTACGGCACAGAGTCAATGTGGAGGCTATATACAGGGTATTACGGCACAGAGTCAATGTGGAGGCTATATACAGGGGGTATTACGGCACAGAGTCAATGTGGAGGCTATATACAGGGTATTACGGCACAGAGTCAATGTGGAGGCTATATACAGGGGGTATTACGGTACAGAGTCAATGTGGAGGCTATATACAGGGGGTATTACGGCACAGAGTCAATGTGGAGGCTATATACAGGGGTATTACGGCACAGAGTCAATGTGGAGGCTATATACAGGGTATTACGGCACAGAGTCAATGTGGAGGCTATATACAGGGGGTATTACGGCACAGAGTCAATGTGGAGGCTATATACAGGGGGTTACGGCACAGAGTCAATGTGGAGGCTATATACAGGGTATTACGGCACAGAGTCAATGTGGAGGCTATATACAGGGGGGTACGGTACAGAGTCAATGTGGAGGCTATATACAGGGTATTACGGCACAGAGTCAATGTGGAGGCTATATACAGGGTATTACGGCACAGAGTCAATGTGGAGGCTATATACAGGGTATTACGGCACAGAGTCAATGTGGAGGCTATATACAGGGTATTACGGTACAGAGTCAATGTGGAGGCTATATACAGGGGGTTACGGCACAGAGTCAATGTGGAGGCTATATACAGGGTATTACGGCACAGAGTCAATGTGGAGGCTATATACAGGGTATTACGGCACAGAGTCAATGTGGAGGCTATATACAGGGTATTACGGCACAGAGTCAATGTGGAGGCTATATACAGGGTATTACGGTACAGAGTCAATGTGGAGGCTATATACAGGGGGTATTACGGCACAGAGTCAATGTGGAGGCTATATACAGGGGGTACGGCACAGAGTCAATGTGGAGGCTATATACAGGGGGTATTACGGTACAGAGTCAACAGAGTCAATATGGAGGCTATACGGCACAGAGTCATGTGGAGGTACCACGGCACAGAGTCAATGTGGAGGCTATATACAGGGTATTACGGCACAGAGTCAATGTGGAGGCTATATACAGGGGGTACGGCACAGAGTCAATGTGGAGGCTATATACAGGGGGTTACTATATACAGGGGTACAGAGTCAATGTGGAGGCTATATACAGGGTATTACGGCACAGAGTCAATGTGGAGGCTATATACAGGGTATTACGGCACAGAGTCAATGTGGAGGCTATATACAGGGTATTACGGCACAGAGTCAATGTGGAGGCTATATACAGGGGTTACGGCACAGAGTCAATGTGGAGGCTATATACAGGGGGTATTACGGCACAGAGTCAATGTGGAGGCTATATACAGGGTATTACGGCACAGAGTCAATGTGGAGGCTATATACAGGGGTGTTACGGCACAGAGTCAATGTGGAGGCTATATACAGGGTATTACGGCACAGAGTCAATGTGGAGGCTATATACAGGGTATTACGGCACAGAGTCAATGTGGAGGCTATATACAGGGGGTATTACGGCACAGAGTCAATGTGGAGGCTATATACAGGGGGTATTACGGCACAGAGTCAATGTGGAGGCTATATACAGGGTATTACGGCACAGAGTCAATGTGGAGGCTATATACATATACACAGAGTCAATGTGGGCTATATACAGGGGGTTACGGCACAGAGTCAATGTGGAGGCTATATACAGGGTATTACGGCACAGAGTCAATGTGGAGGCTATATACAGGGTATTACGGCACAGAGTCAATGTGGAGGCTATATACAGGGTATTACGGACAGAGTCAATGTGGAGGCTATATACAGGGGTATTACGGCACAGAGTCAATGTGGAGGCTATATACAGGGGGTATTACGGCACAGAGTCAATGTGGAGGCTATATACAGGGGGTACGGCACAGAGTCAATGTGGAGGCTATATACAGGGGGTATTACGGCACAGAGTCAATGTGGAGGCTATATACAGGGATTACGGCACAGAGTCAATGTGGAGGCTATATACAGGCTATATACAGAGTCAATGTGAGGCTATATACAGGGGCTACGGCACAGACATGTGGGTATATACGGCACAGAGTCAATGTGGAGGCTATATACAGGGTATTACGGCACAGAGTCAATGTGGAGGCTATATACAGGGGGTATTACGGCACAGAGTCAATGTGGAGGCTATATACAGGGGTATTACGGCACAGAGTCAATGTGGAGGCTATATACAGGGTATTACGGCACAGAGTCAATGTGGAGGCTATATACAGGGTATTACGGCACAGAGTCAATGTGGAGGCTATATACAGGGTATTACGGCACAGAGTCAATGTGGAGGCTATATACAGGGTATTACGGCACAGAGTCAATGTGGAGGCTATATACAGGGGTTACGGCACAGAGTCAATGTGGAGGCTATATACAGGGGGTATTACGGCACAGAGTCAATGTGGAGGCATATACAGGGTATTACGGCACAGAGTCAATGTGGAGGCTATATACAGGGTATTACGGCACAGAGTCAATGTGGAGGCTATATACAGGGGTACGGCACAGAGTCAATGTGGAGGCTATATACAGGGGGTTACGGCACAGAGTCAATGTGGAGGCTATATACAGGGTATTACGGCACAGAGTCAATGTGGAGGCTATATACAGGGTATTACGGTACAGAGTCAATGTGGAGGCTATATACAGGGGCTATATACGGCACAGAGTCAATGTGGAGGCTATATACAGGGTATTACGGCACAGAGTCAATGTGGAGGCTATATACAGGGGTTACGGTACAGAGTCAATGTGGAGGCTATATACAGGGTATTACGGCACAGAGTCAATGTGGAGGCTATATACAGGGGTACGGCACAGAGTCAATGTGGAGGCTATATACAGGGTATTACGGCACAGAGTCAATGTGGAGGCTATATACAGGGTATTACGGCACAGAGTCAATGTGGAGGCTATATACAGGGGTTACGGCACAGAGTCAATGTGGAGGCTATATACAGGGTATTACGGCACAGAGTCAATACAGGGTATTACGGCACAGAGTCAATGTGGAGGCTATATACAGGGGGTATTACGGTACAGAGTCAATGTGGAGGCTATATACAGGGGGTACCGGCATACAGAGTCAATGTGGAGAGCAATACGTAACTGA